>NC_141154.1:87453406-87624239 GCF_053477565.2 Lygodium microphyllum
GCTACGAGAGGCTAGACCTAGGTCTTCTTGACAAAACACTTGCTTCGGATGTTCGTGCATTACCATGCACTTGGGAGGAATACGAACTTATGACCACTAAAGTTTCCAAATTGCTGCCGAATTGATAGCAAACGATGAAATCTCGAAGGATTAGGCTGCACTCAGAAGGCTTATCACTTTTTATCGAAAGCCTCCGCGTTCTGCTCCTGAACAGGAGCTGCAAGAGCTCACGCAGATGGCAAGCTCACCTTCCACATTCTTGTAGCAGTGGTTTATGCTAAGGATCCAATGGGAGAAAAAAGGTTGTCGCATAATGACCAATGCTGAGCAACGCAGGGCTATCAAAACTATCGAATATGACCCCACGTACGTGGCACCTACCTCGTTTAGGGTCTTGGCCATCACCCGTGATCAGCATTTGGACGAACATGTGCTCGCCCACCCCTACATTGACCAATTCCTCACCCAAGAGGAATTACATGTTGCCAGTCGCCTCAGTATCGGGGATCTCTTCCACGACGTTTTGACCTACATTTCCCAAGTCTCCATCCAACCATCCACTCTGGATTGTCATGCCCAACTTGAATACAATCCAAACTTCTATAATTGGCTATTGGCTAGGTAAGTCAACCCATGTGAACAAGTGCTTACCTCGCCCTTCCTGTGCTAATCCTAGGAAGGATTCTTTGAAAGATTCCTGACGGAGGGGGGAGCAAGGTGACCAAGAGCAGAGCAAAGATGAAAAGTTATGTTATCTAGCTAGCAGATTGTTATAATTAAGAAAGTTTCTATGGAAGAATATTGCAGAATAAAACAATAGCAATGGTCAAGCCTCTAAGCAAGTGTGCCCACTTTAAGCCCATCTATTTTTCTCTCAAACTTAGCTCTAATTAGAAATTCACCGATTGTTAGGCATTAAATGTTGGCATGGTGTGTTGACAGGTCACCGCCATGGCAGGACAGGACAAAGGAGGAAAACTACCATTCTCAAAAGAGGAAATGACCAAATTTGGCATCGCCATCGAGACGCGCGGATTTAGTCACTTCACTTTCAAGCACACACTGAATCTAGACGAAGCCATCATGGAGGAACCCGTGATCAAAGACTTAGTGGATAGATGCCATCTCCACAAGTACGTGGAAAAGGTGGGGCAGGTGGTGGATTACAGTATATGTGCGGATTTCCTGAGGAATTTCGACAAAAGCAGGAACTGTGGCACCGTCACAGTAAGGACAGGGGAGCAAGAAAGGAGAATCGAAGTGCCCCTCAATGCAACGATCATAGAAAAGGCCTTGGGACTTGTGCCAAAGAAAGAGAGAAGGCCGAGGCGAGACGTTTACGCCATGCTGGGGGTCAGGAAAGAAGCGGTGAAACTACAAGCAAAAATGATCCATACCCTCTTCTTGGGCCAGCGTTACAATGTGCTAATGAATAGGATCGGAGTCCCACTGTTGGAAAGCATAGCAGCAGGAACCCCTGAAGAAATAGACTAGAATGGATTCGTACAGAAGACCATTCAAAGTTCAGCTGCCCTCCTTACTCCGGCGGAAGCACCAGCACAAGGAGAGTCCCCTACCTCAACAGCGCGCTTCGCAAGGAAGAAACCTGCGTCGAAAGCGGCTACAATCAGATACGGGGGCATCTTGACAGCCATCATAGACGAAGCAATAAAGAATGAGGGCATCATGGAGGAGGAAGCGGCGCATCAAAGCTGAGCTCACCACGGCGGAGGGGAATCGAGCGAAGGAACAGTAAGCAACAAGGGACAGCAGGAAGTGCCACCTCCACGAGCGACCAAACTTGCAGAACAAAGCAAAAGTGATAGGAGACAGAATGAGAAAAAAGAGAAATTAAGTAAGGAAGAACGGGCTGATATAAAAAAAGCTAAGAAAGAGTCTCGAAAGGCCGAGGAAGAAAGGAGGAGGAAAGAGGAGGAGGAGCTCACCAGAATAGGAGAGGAGTCGAAGAAGGCGGAAGAGGACAGGAAAAGGAGGGCAGAGAAAGAAGCCGAGGAGCAGTGACTCAAGGAACTGGCCGAACTGGCGAAAGCCACCTGAAGGTCGGTGGAAGAGACCCATGGGGGCAGAGAACTCGAACCTACAAGCCCTGGCCATAAAGCCGAAGCCAGCACAAGTGTGGAAGCAGCACCGATGGTCGTAGGCAAGGGCAAGTCCCTACCTTATGAAGTCGCGAATATTGTAAAAACGAGGATGTTGTAAAATATTACACGGTGTAGCGAACAGAATTTGAGAAAGAGATAGAGAGTACACAACAGATAAGAGGAGAATCAGTAAATTCTTTAACTCCAAACAACTGATACAAAGATGGCTCTGTCCACCCGTGCGCTTCCAATGTGTAAGCTTAGATGGCAATCTAGACAGAAGATAGGTGAAGAGCTTAAGGCTAGCTGGAACAACAACTCTGACTGAAAGATGAGTGTTCGATGGCTGTGAAGGGGTTTATCTTTTATAGCCTGCGAAGGTCGTTAGGTCGGCCTACTGACCGACCTACCATATGAGCCTCCACTAGTCGGCCAGGGAATATTCCAAGGAATATTCCCTTTACCATCGGGCCGGCAAGGGCCGCTTCCGTGGCCCCCAGACCCCACAATAGGGGCCCCTTTTAACTCCCTTACCCCGCAACTCGATGCAATGCGCCTCGAGTTGCTACCAGCTTAACCACTCCATCTAACCTAAAGATTAGACCCACAACGGTCACCTTTTGCCATCCGGTCACATAGACCTCATTTGATATACAAGTCAGGACTCAACTAATGTCCGGGCTCACATTTGGCTTCTCCTCATAATGGGGGCCTTACAACTTTGAGCACCATGGATCATTGGTAGCACCTAATGAGGGTAGGGCATTGATCATATCTAACACCCCCCCTCAATGTCCACCCATAGGTGAACTATCTCCTCGGCCCAATGCCGAGTCTCTGAAGATGAACTTGAAGCAGATCCCTCGTAAGTGCTTTGGTGAAGATATCTGCTCCATTCTCCTCTGTTGGACAGTAGACCAGTTCCACTATCCCATCCTCCATCAAATCACGCACATAGTGATACTGGATCTCTATGCGTTTGATGCGTCCATGAAACACTAGATTTTTGGCAATGGCGATGCAACTCTGATTGTCACATCTTAGCATAGTCGGTTCTTCATCCTACACTCCCATATGCCATAGAATCCTTCTCAACCATACAACTTCACATGCAGGAAAACAAGCTGCCTTGTACTCTACTTCGGTAGAAGACAATGCCACTATTGGTTGCTTCTTACTAATCCAAGAGAAAATTCCTGAACCCAGAGAGAAATAATAACCAGAAACTGACTTCTTGGAATCAATGTCTCCTGCCCAATCTGAGTCACAGTTTCCCACAAGAGAAGTTCCGAAACTGTATGTGATACCATAGTCAAGAGTTTCCTTCAAGTATCTAAGCACCTGCATCCCAGCCTTCCGATGACTCTCATGAGGTTTGTTTGAGAACCTGCTCAAAACACCAACAGAAAAATTGATATCTGGTCTGGTGTTACACAAGTAGATCAGACTGCCGACCAACCTCCTATACCTCCCAATGTCCGCTAGTGCTGATGTATCCTTGACGGATAACTTTGCATTCACCTCCATAGGTGTAGCTATCTCCTTGCACTCGGTCATGCCAAATGCCTTCAAGATCTCCCATGCATACTTCTTCTGAGAGATGAAGATCTTTCCTGGCTCTTGCCAGACTTCAATCCCCAAACAATAGTGTAGCAAGCCCAAGTCTGTCATTTCAAACTCAGAACTCAAAGCCTTTCGAGTTTGGTTGATCATATCTTCATAGTCACCTGTAATAAGAAGGTCGTCCATATATAGGACAATCACTACAGAATTTTTACCATCCCTGTAAACATACAAGTTAGCATCTGAGGCACATCTTTTGAAGTTTAGGTTTAAAAAGAACTTATCTATCCGCTGGTACCATGCTATGGGGGCTTGTTTCAACCCATACAATGCCTTCTTCAGCTTACACACTTTGTTCTCAGAATGGGGGGCCTCAAACCCTGGTGGCTGAGCCACGTACACCTCCTCCTTGAGGTCACCATTTAAGAACGCTGACTTAACATCCATTTGGTACACTGGCCACTTCTTGTGGGCAGCCACTACAAGTACCGTGCGAATAGTGGTCATTCTGGCAGTTGGGGCAAATGACTCTTGAAAATCAAACCCTTCAACTTGTGAAAATCCTTGGGCAACTAGTCTAGCTTTGTACTTTTCTAAGGTACTATCAGCCTTGTACTTTACCTTCTAGATCCACTTGGTGCCAATAACCTTCCGCTTTGCTGGTCGATCCACTAGCTCCCAAGTGTCATTCTTCATTATGCTGTCATACTCCGCCTGCATAGCAGCCTTCCATGATGGATCTGCCAGTGCTTCTTCTAAGTCAGTTGGCTCCTTTACTTCTCTCATAATCTCAACCATCAAGGCCATATTGACTATGTGAGCAGAAGCCCTCCTTTGCTCCTCTATTCTCTGAGACCTCCTTGGTCCGTCTGCCTTCTCCTCAACAGATGCATGCATAGGATTATTGTGGTCATAGAGCTGCTTCACCCAGCACGGCAATGGCTTTTCTGGTGGGGTGATGTCAGGTTGGTGAAATTTTTCCTCATCATCTGAAGATGATGCTTCCTCCTCCTTAAGGATAGGGATAGCTCTCGGGACAGGTTCATAGTGGACTACTTCTTCGCTTGATGATAAAGTGGAAGAACTTGCCTTCTCCTCCTCCACTGTATGCGACTCCTCCTTGAACACCGCATCACGGCTCGCGATGATCTTCTTTGCCTCTTGGTCATATAATTTGTAAGCCTTCTGCTCATCACTATAACCCAAGAAGATACATTTTCTGCTTTTTGGTTGTAACTTGTTTCTCTTCCCATCTGGAACATGTGCATAACATTCACATCCAAAAATTCTGAAATGTGAGACAGATGGTTTCTTACCAGTGTAAGCCTCATGAGGTGTTTTTCCCTTGAGAGCCTTCGTACAGCTCCGATTTAGAATGTAGACTGCAGTATTAACAGCTTCAGCCCAAAAATGCTTAGGCAATCCCTTGCCCTTTAGCATGCATCTTGCCATCTCCACAATGGTGCGATTCCTGTGTTCCACAACACCGTTGTGCTGAGGTGTGTGAGGCGTCATCAATTGACACTTGATCCCTTTGATCTTGCAAAAGCCTTCAGACTCCTTTGAGTTGAACTCACCACCACCATCTGTTCTAAATTTCTTCACACTTTTCCCTATTTCATTCTCAACAAGTATTAGCCATTCTTTAAACTTACCAAAATCTTGAGCCTTATCACGAAGGAAGTACACCCACATCTTCCTACTATAGTGATCAACAATCAACATAAAATAAGAAGATCCCCCCAAGGCCTGTGTAGGCATCTTACCACACAAGTCAGCATGCACCAACTCTAGAGGAGCCTGTGCTCTATTCTTTCTTTCTTGTGGAAATGCCTTTCTCTATTGCTTGCCCATCATACAAGCTTCACATGGTTCCTTCAATTCAGTTATTGTAGGTAGGTGAGCAACCATACCTTGCTTTTGCATCTCCTTCAATACTGCAAATCCGATGTGTCCAAACCTTTCATGCCAAAGCTTACTTGTGCCCACTCCAACGGTGGCTGTAAGAGCACTTAGCTCATACAGGTTGTTCCTTCTTTCTCCTTTGCCAACAATTGTGTCAGCACTATCAATAATTTATGCACCTATCTTCTTGAACCTCACTTCATGACCAAGTTCAGTTATGGTAGCAACTGATAATAGATTTCTCCTGATTTCGAGAACATACAACACATTTGAAAGCTTTTTGACTTCACCATTTGCAGCAACAAAAGAAATAGTACCTGTGCCCGCAGCAGGGCATTTAGCATCATTTCCAACTGTCACAGTGATGGATTCTTGTAGAGGCTGCATAGAACTGTATAGACCTTTCTTGTTGGTCATGTGACGGGAGGCCCCACTATCCAACACCCATGAGTCAGTGGTAGATTCTTCTTGCGCTGAGGAGCACACTTCCTCAATGGTCGCCATGAATAATTCTAGCTCTGCTTCAGCTATATTGGCTGTCTCTTTCCCTTTACTTTTAAGGGCACCATTCTTTTCATCTGCCTTCTTGACACGACAATCTGCAATTGCATGTCCTTTCTTCTTGCAGTAGAAGCACTCTCCTTGAAACTTCTTCTTTCCACCCTTCTTCTTTTTGTCACCATCATTTTTGGTGAAGGAACCACCTTTCCCTTTGCATTGGCAGAGAATGCAACATCTCCATTGTTGCTTCCTTCTCGGGCTTTTAGCCTCAACTCCTCCTCCATTAATAATTTTTGTCACCATCATTTTTGGTGAAGGAACCACCTTTGCCTTTTGCATTGGCAGAGAATGCAGCATCTCCATTGTTGCTTCCTTCTCGGGCTTTCATCCTCAACTCCTCCTCCATTAATAATGCACAAAACTCCTCAAAAGTCAAAGCTTGAGGTCTCATCTGAGTATTAAGGGCAGTTAGTAGTCCATCAAACTTTTGTGGACAAATCTGAAGACACCTCCGAGCTAGCTCTTCGCTAGTCTTTTGTATCCCAGTGCCATCCATCTTGTTGCACAGATTCTTAATCCGAGTGATGAATACTTCAACCGTCTCTCCTTCAGCAAACTTCTCGGCTGCTAGTTGATTCTCCAAGTTTTGAATCCTCGTTTGGTTTCGTGTTTCATACTGACTCCTTAGTACACTCCAAGCCTTTGACGCTTTGGTTGTATGCTGAATCAAAGTCAGAACATTGTCAGAACAGCTTGTAACTAAGGCACACAATGCATCTGCATTCCTTTGTTTCCAAGCTCGTAGAAGATCTGCATTCGGAGGAATCATCACACTAGGATTTGATGGGTTGGGGATAGGCTGTGGTTCTGCGCCAGTCCCCAGCACAGTCTCCAGAAGCTCATAAGAATCAAGGATAGTTGTAATTTTGAACTTCCACAAGGTGTAGTTTGAATAGCCGGTACAACAATACCACCTCCTGCACCGCTTCCTGATGCGCCAGAACCGCTTCCAAAAGTCGACATAGTTTCTCTTTGCTGTTGAAGCCTTTGCCTCTTGCACACTCTCCGATCTCTAGAGCCCCCTGGGCTCTGATACCATGTAAAATATTACATGGCGCAGATAACAGAATCTGAGAAAGAGATAGAGAGTACACAATAGATAAGAGGAGAATCAGTAAGTTCTTTAACTCCAAACAACTGATACAAAGATGGCTCTGTCCACTTGTGCGCTTCCAATGTGTGAAGCTTAGATGGCGATCTAGACAGAAGATAGGTGAAGAGCTTAAGGCTAGCTGGAACAACAACTCTGACTGAAAGATGAGTGTTCGATGGCTATGAAGGGGTTTATCTTTTATAGCCTGTGAAGGCCGACCTACCATATGAGCCTCCACTAGTTGGCCATGGAATATTCTCTTTACCATCGGGCCGGTAGGGGCCGCTTCTGTGGCCCCCGGACCCCACAATAGGGGCCCCTTTTAACTCCCTTACCCCGCAACTTGATGGAATGTGCCTCCAGTTGCTACCAGCTTAACCACTCCGTCTAACCTAAAGATTAGACCCACAACGGTCACCTTTTTGCCATCCGATCACATAGACCTCATCTGATATACAAGTCAGGACTCAACCAATGTCCAGGCTCACATTTGGCTTCTCCTCATAATGGGGGCCTTACAACTTTGAGCACCATGGATCATTGGTAGCACCTAATGAGGGTAGGGCATTGATCATATCTAATAGATGTTTACATGTAGAAGGATCCGGTGGATAAATATTTCCATCCACCCATAAGTCTACATGCTTCTTTCCTTGTAATCGTAACATGTCAGCTTCATCCTTTTCCAACAATGCTTGATGGTGTATACTCCTCCAAGATGAATAAATAGGATCTAGTTGAATAGTAAGTTTATACTTGCATGGTGGTGTTATGCTTGTGTTGCTAGAAGAGGAACTCATAAACATTTTGATGGAAAACCCTTAATGGGGCAACAATGTCGCAGAGAAGGAAAAAGAATAGAGGTGCAAAAAATAATCGTTGAGGAACAAATGAGTGTCTTTTGGTGCAAAATTTCAAAAATACAAAATTTTACAAGTTCTAAGAGAATAAGACTGAAAAGATGACCCTTAACGTCCATTAAATATTGAAGATATTTAATGGATGACCTTTTCAATGAATCATACATTCTCTCATTAATCACATCCAGGTAGCCAAATTTGGAGGGTTTTTTCTTTCAAAACCTCCTCTAACTAGCAACTTAATCATTTTCTTACAAGTGCTTTTTTTGAAGCATTTTTGGCTCTAATGGTTGCAAACACAAAATGCACTTGTATACACTTTGCAGATTGCAACTATTGTTTTGCAATCTATGAAAACGATCACGTGTTTAGTTATGGTGTAATGGTATTAGCTTGCTTGCAAATTGTAGGATTTTGCAAGGTTTTCTATCTTGTCAAAATGTTTAACAACTTCAACGAGATTGTAGTGAGAAGCTTGATTAAAACAATTATCCTGCATGGAAGTTTATGATGATATATTTCTTGAAGGACAAAGTAGAAAAAATAAAACTGAGTGGAAATAAAAAGAAAAATCATGTCACCTTGTGAGATATTGGTAGTTTCTTGGGTAGTGAGACTAGACTTGAGACCCATGTCATGTTCTCCTTGGGTCACTTGCTCTGCTCTCTTCTTTTTACACATCCGAGTATAAAGTAATGAAGAATAGATATTGAGATAAATGGAAAAAATGTATTAATGAGATAGGCTATAGGAGTCACTACAAGGATATCAGGTCATAGTGGCGCCGATTAGCGATGATAAATAGCGGCATCACTATTAGCATCTAATAGTGATGCAAATAGCGACGGTACCCAGAGAAAAAAAATGCGAGCTGAAACTCGAGCGCATTTCATTTTACACATTCACGAAAGTTATCGAGAGGGAGAGCAAGAGAGAGAGCGACCGTTTTTCTTAGAGGGAGAGAAAGAGAGAAAAAAGGCTTCTCACCACCGTCGCCGCCGCCGTCGTTCGTGAAGAAAAGAAGGAGGTGTACATAGGGCAAAGAGGAGCCAACGTCACGAAGAGGAGCCGCCAAACCCTTGTTCGAGTCTTTACGATGAGTGCATTCTCTCTCTCTTTTACTTGTTTAGGGTTTAATTTGTGTATATTGAGAGAAGGAGAGGAAATGAGAGAGAAAGAGAGGGAGAGGGAGAGGGAGGGGAGGAAATGAGAGAGGGAGAAGGAGGGAGAGAGAGAGAAAGAGAGGGAGAGGGAGAGGGAGAAGGAGAGGGAGACATTAAACATAATAAGGAAATGAGAGAGGGAGAGGGAGAGGGAGGGAGACATTAAACATAATAGGAAAATGAGAGAGAGGGAGAGGGAGGGAGAGAGAGACAAAGAGAGGGAGAGGGAGATGGGAGGGGGAGGGAGAGGGAGACATTAAACATAATAGGGGAATGAGAAAGGGAGAGGGAGAGGGAGGGAGACATTAAACATAATAGGAAAATGAGAGAGAGGGAGAGGGAGAGGGAGGAAAATGGAGAGGGAGAGGGAGGGAGAGAGAAAAAGAGAGGGAGAGAGGGAGGAAATGGGAAAGAGAGGGAGAGGGGGAGGAGGTGGAAATGGGAAAAGAAGAGGGAGAGAGACATTAAACATAATAGAAAAATGAGAGAGAGGGAGAGGGATAGGGAGGAAATGAGAGAGGGAGAGGGAGGGAGAGAGAAAGAAAGAGAGGGAGAGGGGGAGGGGGAGGAAATGGGAAAGGAAGAGGGAGGGAGAGAGGGAGGGAGGGAGAGAGAAAGAGAGGGGGAGGGAGAGGAAATGAGAGAGGGAGAGGGAGACATTAAACATAATAGGGAAACGAGAGAGGGAGAGGGAGAGGGAGAGGGAGAGGGACATTAAACATAATAGGGAAATGAGAGAGAGAGAGAGAGGGAGGGAGAAGAAATAAGAGAGGGAGAGGAAGAGAGCAAAAGGAAATGAGAGAGGGAGAGGAAAGAGAAAAAAAATTGAGAGAATGAGAGGAGAGAGAAAAAGAGAGAAAATATGTTAAACATAATAGGGAAAGAGAGAAAGAGACGGTGACGGTGAGGGAGGGAGAGGAAGAGAGAAAAGGATATGAGAGATGGAGAGGAGAGAGAAAAAGAAATGTGAGAGAGAGAGAGGAGAGAGAAAAAGAGAGAAAAATCATTAAATCTAATAGGGAAAGAGAGAAAGAGAGGGTGAGGGTGAGGGAGGGAGAGGAAATGAGAGAGGGAGAGGAGAGAGAAAAAGAGAGAACAATCATTAAACCTAATAGGGAAATAGAGAAAGAGAGGGTGAGGGTGAGGGAGGGAGAGGAAATGAGAGAGGGAGAGAAAGAGAGAAAAGGAAATAAGACCTTGCAATAAGCTCATCCTAGGCTCATAGGGGTTAGGCCGATCCTCAACAAACCTAAGGGATATATGGCTAGAGAACCCTAGCACACTTGTGCCTCATAGCATAATGTTCTTCCTGCAAAGAGACCTCTCATACATGGGGCTTTTCCTAGCCTCCACCATGCAAGTATACAACGAAGGCAATTAGCCTATCAGTTAGAAAAACATTCATTTTTCATAACATAAATCCAAAAATAACTTTGGATATTCCATAAAAATCAATCTCTTCTTAAAAAGACAAATACAAAAAACTAAAACAGCATCATTCGTATGCTTCGCAAAACTAAAACAGCATCACCACTAGATCTCTTAGGAAACTCATCCTCAACTATCAATTTTAATTAAAAAATATAATATAAAATCACTTACAATGAATGACACTCTTTTATCATTAACCCTCTTTCTTCCTTAGAATAGTCTCAGGAACAAATTTCTGCTCTAACAAGCATATATTTGAGCATAATAACTACTTTAAGGTTTATTCCATGAGTAGTAGTAGTATATATGTAACCATCAAGCTAGAGATCATGCTTTGTTATCTGTGGAAATCCCAATCTCATGCCCTCATAGAGATTGTAGTGTGCAATAGTGTGGAGAGAAGGTGGGTGAGTTGTAAATGGTAAAGGAGAATTCTATTGATGATGGAGAGAAGATGAGATGAATCGCCAATTCTATTCTTAGTGAGTGCAACCTACCCATAGTATGGCATCCATGACTGATTGAAATCACTAAGACTTTGAAATCCTACCTCGAGTATTATAACTATTGTTTTGTGGTGGATTTTCTTGCCATAGTTCAATGTCAATTTGTGCTTGTGATTTCCATGATGTGTTGACTATGGGTGTCAAATGCTCTAGTCGGATCTCTCTCTCTTTCTCCTCTCTCTTCTCTCAACCCTTCTCTCTTCCTCAATCTTCCCTCTTTCTCTCTTCCTATACTCTCCCTAAATCCTTCTATCTTCCCCTATCTCTTTTCTCTCTCTATCTCTCTTTCTATTTCTACCTCTCTCACTTCTCTCCTCTTCTTCTCTAACTTTACTCTCTCCCTAACTCTTATCTCTCTCTTCATCTCTATATAAGTAGTCATAGTCATAGTCATGGTCGTGGTCGTGGTTGTAGTTGTAGTTGTAGTCATGGCCGTAGTCGTGGTCGTGGTCGTGGTTGTAGTTGTGGTCGTGATCGTGGTCATGGTCATGGTCATAGTCGTGGTCGTGGTCGTTGTAGTCGTGGTCATAGTCGTGGTCATAGTCATAGTCGTAGTCATAGTCATAGTCGTGGTCGTAGTCGTCATAGTCATAGTTGTAGTTGTGGTCATGGTCGTGGTCATGGTTATGGTCGTGGTTGTGGTCATGGTCATGGTCATGGTCGTAGTCGTAGTCGTAGTCATTGTCATAGTCATAGTCATGGTCGTAGTTGTAGTCATATTTGTAGTCGTAGTTGTGGTCATGGTGGTCGTGGTGGTCATGGTGGTCGTGGTCCTAGTCGTAGTCGTGGAAATGGTCATAGTCGTGGTTGTGGTCGTTGTAGTCGTGGTTGTGGTTGTGGGTTGTTGTCGTGGTCATCGTAGTCGTAGTCGTAGTCGTGGTCGTGGTCGTGGTCATACTCATGGTCGTAGTCGTAGTCGTGGTGATCGTGGTCGTGGTCTTGGTCGTGGTCCTGGTCATGGTTGTGGTTGTAGGCGTGGTCGTGGTCGTGGTTGTGGTCGTGGTCGTGGTCGTAGTCATAGTTGTGGTCATCGTGGTGGTGGTGGTAGTGGTGGTGGTGGTCATGGTCGTAGTCGTAGTCGTAACGTAGAAAAAGAGAGAGAGATGGAAGGAGAGGATAACAATTTAAGAAAAAAAAAAAAAGAGAGATGGAAGGAGAGGAGAACAATTTAAGAAAGAAAAAAAGAATGATAACAAAAATAAATTGTTTGTCGTAACGTAGAAAAAATGGAAAATGATGAAGGTCCTATTGTTCAAGATCGTGTGTGGGAGCTCTTCAAGCTCTACCCCGAGACCTATGGACCACTTATTGCTCAAGTGTTTCGAACCGAGCAGCCATGGCTACCTCTCACATAGCCATCGCGCAATGCCTACCTTATGGGTGTAGTGAGCTTACCTTGATGCGTGATCGAGTACCTTCCTCTCTCTTGCACCCCTACAGCTCCACGATCCTTGAGGCTAGCTCAAGCAACCTCAATCCCTCTCCCATGAGCTTCATCCTCCATAGCCACATATGAGACACAAGAAGAGAGGAGATGAGGAAACGATGAAGAGAGAAGATGGAGAGCTTCTTCTCCAAGATCCCTCACCCTCACACGATCACTACCTCACTCCCTCACACTCTCTTGATCCCTCTCTCAAGCACATGCAAGGAGGCAAGAAGGCAAGAAGCAAGAGAAGAAGAAGAAGATGCTTTCTGCCACACATGAGAATGCTCTTCTCATTCATTTTTTAACTTTATATACATGCCCTAATTTCCATGGGCGGTCATCCCCCTTTTTTTACATGGCCGACCATTAGCCTAGGCCCCTTTTCTCATTGTCCGTCTATCCTCCTAGCTTTCTTTCCACCGCCTGTTTGCATTTACAAATTGCACGGGTGAGAGCCCGGCGCTCTTTTACAATATTTCAGGGTGCGCCTTTTCCATTTTAAAATGCGCCTTTCCCCTTCGGCATTTGCCTTGGGCTTTTAAGGTTGCCCTTGCATTTTTGGTCTTTTTTCCTCTTCTTCCTTCAGTCGGGCTACCTTTTTTCCCGCCTTTGCCCTACGTCTTTTCCACTTTCTTTTGCTTTCTTCGTGTTGGGGTTAACATTACCCCCCTCCTAGACGAGTGCCAGTCCCATGGCATTGTGGTGGGAAGTAGTGGGATAGATGATGTTATTGCTAGGTGTAACAGGTGGGTAGAGGACACTGAGGCTTGTGAATGAGAGGTGATGGGGTGTGATGACGATGGCCATGAGAGATTCCAGCGTGTTTTAGTTTTCCTGACGATTCTTGGCATCTTTCTCACTATTCTGGCGCCCTTATGGAGCCGATCGTCGTTTGAGTATCTGAAACGCTTGAAACAAGAAGCAATCCCTTAGGAGGATGGTATTGGAGGGATTTATTCTGGAGAAACCCCCCGAATGTTGTTTGCCTTGAAAAGCCGTGGCCTAGGCTGAAAACCCTTGTCTGGGAGTAGAGGGCCTTCAGCTTTGAGTTGAAAGTCTTCAGGCTTGTGGTGCTAATAAGCAATCCGTAGATCTTGAGGCAATGGGCATGGATCATTGGACAGTGAGGTTCCAAGATCTATGCCAATGGCAGCCCATCAGTAGGCTGACGGTTCTCAACATGAAATCTATTGAGCCATTGAAACCTTCACAACGAAGCTCCTGAAGTTGCAGTAATGGGGTCATGTCCGACTTTTGGAAAAATTCATTGTCATTGGAGGATGTAGTAGATGATCGCCTTCAGCCAAGCAGCCCGTTCTTGAAACATGAACATATCCTACAAGAAAAGTGGTGCACTTCCTGGGGGTGTGTCTGTCTCACTGTGTAGTGCATGGTGCCCGTGCCAGTGGAACTGGGAGATGGGTCTAACCTTGGGCAAGCCCTTGGTAATGTCCCACACTTGAGGACCCAGTTTGTGCAACTTCTGAGGTGCGGTGTGAAACTCAAGGTGACAGGTCCGAAAGTCCTGCCCTTGATGTGCCCTAAGTGTGAAGTGGGGGAGGGGCTAGAGAGGACCCTAGATGCAGTGAGTATGGTGCACCACAATAGTGAATGAAGACAGCAAGAACTTTTTTTTTTTGGTGGGAAGTATCTAGCCTTGGAGGTAAAGAAGCTGAGACCATAACCAAATATTTGGATGGTTGTTGTCTTTTCTAGAAACATGACTTTATGCGCATTGTACTGCAAAATTGAGTACCCAAGAAGCCTTATAAGTGCTTTGACATAGACAATCAGCCATGAGGCCTCCTCCAAGAAAGTGCCATGCAAAACCAATAGAACATTGGGATCAATCCTTAATATGTAATGCCCAAGTGCAACATCCTTTAGGGAACTACCACCAATTCTTGATCCTTTGCCTCTTCCCAAGAAATTGTCCTCATCTATAATCTCCAAATATAAAACAAGAAGTTAGAATGAAAAAAATGAAAATATGTATGTGGTTTCACAAAAATAGAAGAAAGCATTACCGTTTGATTTTCTTAGGGTTTGAATTTGTGTTTGATGGTAAAGTAGGAGGTCAAGTCTAGGGTTTATGGAAAGAAGAAGGAACAAAGTGATTTTGATTAAATCTTCGAAAATTGGAATTGAATTGCTTTGTACCAAACTTACCATTAGTCAAAAATTGTTGCGGTCACTTTTTCCATCCATGAATTTTGTCTTCAACATCATGTGCTAAAGAAATCGCATCCTCCAAAGTCTTTGGCTTGAACATATTCACTTCCGCATAGAAGTGACCAAGCAAATCGGACATATACTTGCACTTGTGGATCGCCTTAGGAACATCTTCAAGCATTCAAAGTTGAAGTAAGGCACTCAAAAAACACTCATGTATTGTGGGATGGATTCACAATCTCTTTGTTGCAGGAGATCCCATTGTTTGATTGCTTTTTCATGGAATTTAGGTGGAAAGAAATTCTGCAAAAATTTCTTTTGAAAGGCCTCCCAAGTAGAGTAACAATCAACACTCTTGCGAACAACAGTCCACTATAATGATGCTATGTCTGCTAAATGGTTAGTGAGGCATTTAAGTTTATCTTTTTCAACATATTGCTCTTCATGGAAATATTCATCAAAATGACTGATGAAAGCAAGAAGAATTTTGTCGTCACATTGCCGATTAAAAGTAAGGAATTTAAAAATTTTTAAACTTATATTGGCTTCTTTCCTAAGAGGCTGTCCATCGAGTGTCGCGTCAATCGTACGTCGAATAACATATTCAGGTTGCACTCCTTCTTGATCGATAGTGGATCATTGAAGTGTAGCTAGTTGTGCTTGCAAATTTTGACGTGCTCTTCGCTCTTCTTGAAGTTGCATCATAATTAGGTCTAATTTTTGTTCCATAGTTAGCTATAGCAAATCACCTTTGCCCATAAAATCTTTCATGTTTTGATCAGACATCCTGCAAAAATCTCAAACAACCTCACACACTCAAAATCTTGTTAGAAGGATGAGCGTAGCTCAAATTTGGGTTTATAAGGCTTGCTTTTTTTTAAAAAAATGGCTTTTGTGATCTTGCTTCTTCCGAGGATACGACAATTGATGATAGTCTTCTTCCAAGTGAAAAATTCTTCCGCATATACTACGTATGATAGTCTGCTTGCTATGAATCAACTCTGCCAAATTGTAGGTGTGAACAAAGGCTTGTTGGAGTTTCAAAATGGGTTCGGGATGATTGATTCAGTGTGAACTTCCACTATGGAAGAGATTAAAGATTGAGTCTTTAGCCTTAGTAAGGCTTAAAACTTTAAGTTTTATATAAAAAGCTTAACTAAATCGTTTGATGAGCGATAGGATGGCAATATATTGTGGATGACGTCGATGTTGATTAGTTCATCTTGTCGCCGATCGTCGTTGAATTTTGAAAAGCTTAAACTCTTCTTAAGCTTATTAAGCTTTATAAACTCAAACTTAATGAAATTTTCCTATTTGTTTCTCTGAGAAGAAATGACTTGACAAAGGAGCCTGAGAAATGGTCCTCCACCTCCTAGGAGAGGTCCTTCGCGACTTAAGATTGCAATAGGGTGTTCTTCACTGCAGGAACACACTGGTATTGGCGGTTCGTGGCGAGACAACTTGTAGAGCCCATTCATTCCAACAGCTGTGGCTTTGCACGAGATGGCAAGCGATTGGAAGCCCTTGATCTCAGCTTCACTCTGATGCCACTAGTGTGCAAATCGGATGATGTATGCGTATGTAGTGAGCACCAGAAGGTCCCCAAGAACAAAGAACTCTACAAAAGATTCATTAAAGTAAGAAAAGAGTTTACACAATATGAAATAAAAAGACCAATTGGGTACAATCTCACCCCATGCCCTTGTGTGAGCACTTCACAAGGCATGTATTTATAAATTTATCAATCTCCAAGCTTAAAAATAGCCCACTTTACAATTAGCATGCTTTTAGCTTTTGTGTTTTCTTTTCCCCAAATAAAGAGTAAAGCGTTTGGGCATTCAAAAATTGGGCTGTGCTCAAATACAATATTAAATAATAGATTATTTAAATGGAGTGCCTATGCGCATACAAAATAATAAATGTTTATCAAATGCTTTAATAAATAAGCGCACCCAAATAAATATTGGCACCATGCCTTTAGTGATAAGATGTGTGTCCATAAAAAATAATAACTATTCTAGGTAATCTAAATACATGCCATCACCCAATGCTTCCCAATGCCACAGCTGTCGCTCTACATATCAATTGAAGCATTCATAATTGTTAGAAAATAATAAGATAAAAACCACAAAAGTGAATAGCTAGTATTCTTCATATACAAAATAATTAAATAGGTTGAAACTCTATCCTAAACTTAATTTAATACGAGTGCATTCTAAACTCATAAACATCCATTAATTTAATATGTATTTTGTGGAATCACCCGCTGTGGAACCACCCATGTGCACATTAAATTAATCTGATTCCCGAAAAGGACAAACGTCCTTGTCAACTTCTCGCATAAGGAATCCACCTTGTGTACGAGCCTCGAAAAATAAATATAGGTTTACGGAATCCACTGAAAAACCTCATGGAATCTACCATGGAATAAAAACCTCACGGAATCCACTATTGAATATGCCTCCTTATATACATATATGTACATGTGTACACATATGCACACATGAGGTGAAGAAAGATAAGAGACAAGAGGAAGAAAAATAAATGAGAGAAAATAAAAAGAATGAGAGGACACATTTATGAGACCACACAAATAGATATACATGTATTGAACACACATATACATACATATACACATATACATGTTTACACATATATATGCATACACACATACACAAAGCATAAAAAGAGTAAGAAAAAGAAAAAATGAAAAATTATGTACACGTGTGTATGTATCATTTGTATACATGCATGTGTGTATAAATACATACATTTATATGCTATGGTAGACTCAATGTTTATACATATATATGCATGCACACATACACAAGGCATAGAAAAAATAAGAAAAAGAAAAAAGAAAAAATAATGTACGTATGTGCATGTGTTATTTGTATACAAGCATGTGTGTATAAATACATACATTTATATGCCATGATAGGCTCAATGTGAATAGAAATCACCATTAAATATATCTCTTTGAGAAACTTTGAGAAAAGGTTATAAGTTTTTTTTTGAGATGTAATTAAGGCTTGATTCCATTAATATTGATCTTCCACTTCCTATGTACTAATGAGTGTCGCATCCCCATACATTACATTTTTGTGCATTCAACATTATGTTTAGTCTAAGTTGCTAAAGATTTTAAAGTTTAGATTATATTTCTTATATCAACCTCCCATGAACACTCTTGCCTCATGAAATTGCTTTTGAATCTACCCTAGTGTGAAGCATTAGGAGAACACCAGCGCGAAGCATTGGGACAATCTAGGCGCATGAAGAACCTATCACCATTAGACGTGTTTGTCTTTGTATTACGTGTCCCCGTGTCCACTTGTAGGACATGTCTTAGCAGCCCATCGGGAAGACAGTCTAGAAAGCGCCACCTGGCACTCCCAAGGAATGTCATGGAGTCTGCGATCTAGGTCTTCCTGAGTCTGCCACGAAGCGGAAGCATTTTGGCCATTCCCACTTTGGACAGACCTGAATCAGGGTTTCCCTAATGGTCAAGTTCTTGGGAGGTAACTAGCGTCCAGCCCTAGACAAACTACTTTACACAAAAACGTCAGGGTCGAAGCGAATTTATACTGCACTTGGTTCAAGGAGAATGGGAAACGGGAGGGATGCAAAGCTCGACCTCTCTGCCCATAAGGCATAGTCCCATTCCGTTCCCCTAAAACAATATAAATCGGGACTTTAGCTTTCTAGATTCTAGGTCATTGTTACCTTGCTGTCAATTCCTTTGAGAAAAGTTCTCGACCAACCGGGACCACCCTTCCGTAGGACGGACCCAGGGTCACATCCACCGCACTTTCCTTGGGTTGCTTTAGTTTGTTATTACCTACCACATTTAGTTTGACAAGAAAAAACAGCTTCTTTAATTAACCAATTAATCATTGGTTCCTTCACGTAACTTAGGCACTGACATAGAAAAACAATGTCAAGTAAGTTCCTTTTCAACATTTGATCTTTAATTTTCAGTCTTTGGAATACATCACATAATCCGCCCGAAGGCTATTCCAGCAATCCTCAGGGATCGCTATTCCAAGTTCCACCCATTGACTAGTATGCGGGCCTCGAGATCCCATCTCGAGTCACGTCAACCTCTTGCACAGGATCCAGAGGCAAGGGATTTACAGCCAGAGCCTTCCCTCCCACCCAAGCGTCCTTCTGCTCTAAGTAGCACCCACGAAGAGACCTCTTGCAGCGGGTTCTGTCCACATACCCGGTGTGGCTAACAACCCCCTTGGATAGGGTTGGATAGACAGTCGGAGGTAACTGACACTGCCTCTCCCTCCAGGCTCTCAACCTGAAGCATTAGATGTTTTTCCTAAATTAGTTCTGAGCAAAGAAGTACAAACAGTGCACCTAAGTGTACAATCAAGAACATTCTAGTGTTCGTTTGTACGGCCAACTGCTAAGGTGTGATTTCTTCTCCCCGCATGCTTCCAGCATTCGATCCTGGATCAATTTCAACTTGGCAAGATCCCAAGGGTTTTGTAAGCTGAGTTCCTTGTTTACCCTCTTTCCTTGGGTTAGGGTTTATACCCTGTTAACCCAAATTGTCACTACTTTAGGTTTCCATATATTATGGTCAATAAATCCTGGACAATCCCGTTGTCCTCACTTGATTGGTCAATTGATTGCTAGGCAATTCATAATTACCCTAACTTGGCAAATCAGCCCCAAGGAAGGGTGATGTAGTCGGATGACTACTTATCCTCCAGAAAATTAGACTTGTACTTAGAACTCGCCAACCTTGTTCTAAGGAGTAGCAATTACTATTTTGTGATTTAGACACAAAACCATGCGACTTTGTACGATATAGGAGTCAATACCAACTTGTGGAATTATATCTTTCTTCGTACGGTCTTTCTTGATCAAGAACACCTTCGATCAAGATAAGGGCTTGGGAGTCCTCTTGACCCAATCCAACCCTAACCCTACTAGGCCATTAACGCTTTGGCCCTAGGGTTCCTAAATTCATACGAAAGTCTATATTTGGTCAATTAATCCTTAGAGTGAGAACCCTAGATCATTCTTGCATGGGCGTTTAGATAACCCTAAATTTCCGTGAATGTGGGTAGGACCTTTGAGATCGAAAATATTAGGTTGACATCCTAAGTGTGATACTAGGCAGAATTTTAACGTAACTTAATCTTACCTAGCACTTTGAGGTGATCGTCATATGCAATCTAATCGTACCTTTATGATTTTCATGTAAGCTACTCAATTATATGTGGATTACTTAGTTGATCCAACCAACCCGCGAGTAAAGATGATCTTCACTTTAAAGATGCAAATACTTTCTTCTAAATTAGCAAGTGCTTTTCCCTAAAAGGTGTAAGTAACTGCAAGATGTATGCGATGTATCATTCCATGCAAATATGTAATTTCAAGACCATAGACCTTTTCCTTCTATGCAGCTATAAGATCTACAATGATATTTCTTTGCCTTGCCCTAAACGGTATTAGTTGACATTCAGAACTACTTCTTGTAAATACCACGGATATGCATCAAATTCAAGGATTTAGTCTTTTAATGAAAATGCATCCTTTCCCAATCTCAAACTTTGATAAAAGAGCTTCTATGCATGGATGCATCATTCCTTCGTGACGAGATCCCAATGAATGCATGGTTGATTTAATCCTTCTTCCACTGCTTATCGCAACCTAAATTGTAACTAGCATTGCATGCGAATTGCATAATATCAAGTTCATAAATCTTTTCCTTTGGGAGATACACAATTTCATCTTTTAACTTATGCATCATACGTTTAGAATTGCAGCTACCCTTGACCATGGAAGTGCAAGCAATTGCAATTACACGACATGTAACTAACTTGTAGATTGAATGAGTAAATAAATTTCCTAATGCATTTAAACTCGCCTACGAGAATTAAACACATGCTTAATGCATCATTTTCATGCGGGACTATTATCAGAACCTGGGCATTAAGAATCGGGGCGTTGTCCACTTGTGTACTCGGGGTGGAAGCTCCCGTGTGTGCTCCTCTCGCCTTTTGCTTAGGAGCCATTGGTGCAGTGGACTTGGACTCTGCGAACTCTCCTTGCCCTTTTTTCAATTTTGAAAACTACCTACTAGGTTGAGATTTCTCCACTGCACAGAAATTGGCCTTACAAGACATGGTTTTTAAAAATCGGGGAAGGCACGGGTGAACAAGGCTTATGGAAGCCTTAATGGAAGCTTCCAATAGAAGCTTCCAAGCTTTTGAAGTTCAGGGAAATGATGTGGAGGTGGGGAGATGATAGGGAGGAGGATGACGCTGCTGAAGAAGAAGATGATGATGATGATAATGATGATGAAGATGATGGTGATGATGATGGCAGGGGCGGTATAGCAGCGTGGCGACGACTGCAGCTCTCAGGCGGCGACAACAGCTTCACTTCATGATCCTCCTCTCTCGTACCTCTCAAGTTTGAGGGGGGGTCATATAGTTCTAAGGGGGGGGAGTAGCCACATAAGTGGCGGGTGGCATGTTCCCCTCCCCATGCTCCTCTCTACTCCACACAACTCATACTCATACTCATACTCCCTCTCCCCGCCATGCAACGACTGAAGTTGGTTGAGAGTACTTTCATCCATCCAAGTGGCATCCTCTTTGGGGTAATCTTTCCACTGGAAGAGGTATTCTCTCAAGGTCCTGGATCTCAAATGCCTCTCCTTAACATCTAAGATCTTGTCAGGCCGTAGCTCAAGGACTCCTTGGCTTGGCATTACAACTTGTTGATCATCAAGCACATGACTAGGGTTAGGCACATACTTTTTCAATAGGCTGATATGGAATACATTATGAACTTTTAAGCATTAGGCCCTAGGCACTTGAGGATCTTGTAGGGTCCACAATACCTTGGACTTAGCTTTTTGCATTCACCCAAGGATAGAGAACTCTTCTTTGGACGTACATGAATGAAGACTGTATCACCCTTAATGAAGGATCTGTCTTGCCTTTTCAGGTCCGCGTAAGCCTTCTGTCTATCCTTGGCAACTTGTATGTCCTGTCTTATTGACTTGATTTGGTCATCCATGTCTTCTAGCATTTGTTTGGAAGCTTCAACCCTCAAGGTTGGATCTGAAAATCTCAAAGGAGTACGACAATCATGCCCATACAATGCTTGAAAAGGGTTAATCTGAATTCTTTGTTGGTAAGAAGCATTGTAGGCAAACTCAACCAGTGGCAAATATTGAATCCACTTTTTGGGTTCGTGGCAACAGTGTGCCCTAAGCATATCTTCAATGACTTGGTTGACTCGTTCTGTTTGACCATCAGTTTGGGGATGATAAGCTGTATTGAAACAGAGTTGAGTCCCAATGGCCTCGAAGATAGCCCTCCAGAAGTGTGAGGTGAAGAGAGAGTCATGATCACTAATGATTCTTTTGGGTAATCCATGTAGTTTGAAAATCTCCTTGATGAATAACCTTGCGATGTCTGAGGCTTTATAGTTTTGTCTTAACAGGGATAAGATGAGCAACCTTGGTGAGCATATCCACCACGACCATAATGGAGTTGTATCCTCCCTGAACTTGGGGCAGGCCAACAACAAAGTCCATACTAATGAATTCCCATTTCATTTGGGGAATGTCAAGTGGTTGCAATTTCCTTGGCATTTTGACATGTTCAACCTTAATGCGTTGACAAGACAAACATTCAGTGACATATTTGAGAACGTCACCTTTGAGCCTATCCCAATAATAGCTCTTTCTGACCACATTGAGGGTCTTGGCATAGCCAGGATGTCCTGAGAAAGGGAAGTCATGGGCTTCCCAAAGTATATTCTGCTTGAGTGATTGGCTTTCCAGTATACATAATCTTGTCCTATAGTAGAGAAGTCCACTATTGACAGAGAATCCTTGATACTTTATTTGTAGCTTCGAGTCTTGATTCTTGATGGGGATTTCCTTTAGCAATTTCTGATAGGTTAGGTCATGGCATGCCTCTTCTCTAGCTAGCTCAAGAATTGGGTTGTTTGGCATGGATACCTTTGTGGCTAGAGATCTTGCTGTTGATGGATCTTGCAAAATCAGAGAATTCAGAAATGCCTTGCAACTGAGTGCATCAGCAACTACATTCTCCTTTCCAAGCCGGTATTTGATTTCTAAATCATATTCTTCTAGCACTTCAATCCATCGACATTGCCTCATATTGAGCTCATTCTGGGTGAAAATCCATTTAAGACTTTTGTGGTCCATAACTAAGGTGAACTTGTTACCCAGCAAGTAGTGTCTCCAAAGTTTGAGAGCATGGATGACAGCCAATAGTTCCATATCGTGGGTAGCATAGTTCCTTTCATGGCTCTTCAATTTCCTTGAAGAGTATGCTACGAGATGACCTTCTTGCATGAGCACACATCTTAAGGCAAGTGCGCTAGCATCAGTTATCACTTCAAACTTCTTACTAAGATCTGAAAGTTTCAGGATGGGTGCCGATACCATGCTTTGCTTTAGTTTGTCAAAGCTGGACTGTTCAACAGGTGACCATACAATTGATACTTACTTCTTTAGTAGATTAGTCAACGGCGCTGCAATCAAAGAATAGTTTTTGATAAAGACCATGTACCATCCTGTCAATCCAAGAAAACTACGTATTTCTTTGACAGAATTTGGTGTTGGCCACTCCATAACGTCTCTGACCTTGGCTAGATCTACTGAAATTCCTTCCGCTGATACAATGAATCCCAGATATTCAATTTGTTGCTTGAAAAATGCACACTTCTTCTTCTTGGCATAAAGCTTGTGTGCCCTCATTGTCTCAAGGACGATGTGAAGCTGGGGTTCATGATCTTCTTCCTGCTTGGAGTAGACTAGGGTATCATCAAAGAAGACAAGCACGAAGTCATCAAGATAGGGCCTAAAGACATCCTGCATTAACCTGTTGAAGGTAGTAGGAGCATTTGTCAACCCGAATGACATGACCAGGAATTCAAAGTGTCCATACCTTGTGTTGAATGCCATCTTTAGGATATCTTCTTCCTTGATCCTTATCTGATAATATCTAGACCTGAGATCTATCTTAGAGAAGATCTTCGCACCTTGAAGACGGTCAAGAAGTTCATCTATTCTTGGGATGGGGTATTTGTTTTTAATGGTTGATTGATTCAACCCTCTGTAGTCAATGCATAGCCAAAGCGTTCCATCTTTCTTCTTTTGGAATAGCACTGGAGCTCCCCATGGTGAACTACTAGGACGGATGTAGCCTTAGTCTAATAGTTACTTGAGTTGCTCCTTCAACTCAATTGCTTCAGGGATGGACATCCTATATGGTCTCTTTGCGATTGGTGCAGCTCCTGGCGCTAGCTTGATTTCATGATGGACTTCTCTTTGAGGAGAAAGTTTAGCCAGCTCTTCAAGAAATACGTGTGCGTATTCCTTTAACCATGAAGGTTCTTCCCTAGATTTCTGATTCTCATCTAGCTTATTTAGTTTAATCAAATAGACATGTAGCCCCTTCCTAACTCCTTTCATTATCCGTGTTGCTTTTGCCAGTTGAATTTTTGGCTTCCTAGCCTCTCCTTGAATTGTGACTAGTTCCCCTTTAGAATTTCGGAATGAGACTCGGCCCTTTCCACACTGAATGTGGGCATCATTGGGTATTAGCCAATCCATACCGAGCAAACATTTGTGGACACCTAGGTTTATAACCCTGAATTTGACCGAAGTCGACTTTCCACCCGGTAGGAATTTCACCTTAGCAGTTTCCCTGGTACAAGAGACATCACGACCATTTACTAATTCCACAAGTAAGGTAGGTGCATCTTTTGTGGCTACTCCTAATCTTCTTGCACAGATTGGTGAAATGAAGGAATGTGCACTGCCACAATCAATCAAGGTTTTGAAGCTTTTACCTTGGTAATCTGATGGAGTTTGAATCACCAAGAATTGGCGATTCGAGCCTCTCTTGTGAAGAGCGGCATGAACCGTTGCCCTCTCAATGTTTGCTTCCAAGGTTGGATCTTCTTCATCACCTAGCTTCTTGTTGCTGACACTAGAGGTTCTTCCTCTGGCCATGACGGTGGCTCCTTGGCCATGGACGAATCCTTGGGATGGCCCTTGACGTTGTCCTTTGCTAAGCTTAGGGCACTCTCTTTTAAAGAGACCAGGCTCGTTGTAATGGAAGCAATGGAGATTGCGGCCATTACCTTGGGTAGGAATGAAATTGTTGACCGTGTTGGCCATAGCTTTCTTCCTTTGTGCCTGCTTTTGGCCATGCTCTCTCTTAGCCTGAGACCTATACACTCCCTTGTTCTGGTCCCTGTGAGAGCAAGTCCTGTTATTCCTTGGCTTGGTCTGCACCTCTTGTATTATGGGTGCAACTCAAATGAGCGCGTCTTGGAGGTCCATTGGGCGCATTGACTCCAAGCGGGTGTTTATGGGTGGGTTTAATTTGGCACAAAACTTTAACACCTGTTGTGTCATATCCATTTGTGGCGCATACTTTAAGAGAGAGACGAATTTTGAATAGTATGCATCAAGGGATAGACCAAGCTGCTTTAGTTCATAAAACTCGTTCATCTTCTATGTGTGCGGTAGGCAGGTGGTAAATATCTCCCTCGCATAGCTTTTTTAAGCTTCTCCCAAGCAACTAACCCTTTCGAGATCCCTTGGTCTTTGCATCATTGCTTCCACCACAGTCTTGCTTCGCCGGTAAGCTTTAGTTTGGTGAGCATAGCTTGGTTAGCGGGTACAGTACCTACTGCCTCGAAATAATCCTCCATGGATTCGATCTAGACTTCGGCATCAATTTGGACGGTCCTTCCCTTACCATCGAATTCAAGTGGCTTGATTTGTTTGAGAAGAAACTTCTTCTCCTGAATTACAGCTGTACTTGGTGCAGGGGTCGGACTAGGAATCTGCACTTGAGGTTGCACCTGGGCAATAAAATTCTTTACGTTAAAAACTTGCTAGACGTCTCTCACATTACATTACATGCCCAGTTCAGCTTTTAGCCAAGTGACCTAATCACTTAACTCCTTTACCAACATTTACAGCCATGACAGGCAGTCATAAAAAGTCTATTTCATTCATATGGGCATAGCCCTTTCGAGTACATTTATTTTGGAAAGGTAGAACAAGCTGATTGGCACATCAATTTGGAAAAAATAAGATTGTGTTACATTTGGCTACGGGGACTAAGTAGTAATATGGAGTGGGGTCATGGATTTTAAGGAATCGATAGGTCATAGGAAGCTTGGGGTATCCCTTCCTTTGATATCCGTTTCTCTCATAACGCCCCAACACCTTGATTCTGTCGGCACGGATTATTCGAGTCACTTCCTCGTACACATACTTGTTTTGCTTGACCTTTCGATCGCCAACATGTAGGGTTGCATTTGTGTGAGCCTCGACAAAGATGAATAGCTTCACGATCTTCAAATCCTCCATTCACTTGATTCTCTTCAAGTTGGTCCGAAGGTACGCAAGTCGGTGGACAACTATGTAATAAATTCCTGATTCACCCGTCCATCTTCGTTCCACATACAGGGGTGAAGGATTGTAGATGCGGTCTAGAATATTTATCATGCCTAGCCTCTGTCGATAATCCGAATCACGCATTGCAGTCATAAACATGACCTGGATAACCAAGAATTTGTTCAATGCTTCGCGACTCTGCAGGCCAGCATCGATAAGTAAGTAAGAAAATGTTCTTAATGACAACATTGCTCTACTTCCCCTCATTCAGTTTTCTTGTAAATGTTAGATTCCGTTGGTTTGCTCTGATACCAATTGTAACGTGTCCCCTTGTCCACTTGTAGGAAACGACTTAGCAGCCCATCAGAAAGAGAGTCTAGAAAGCGCCGCCCAGCACTCCCAAGGAATATCATGGGGTTTGCGATCTAGGTCTTCCTGAGTTTGCTACGAAGCGGAAGCATTCTAGCCATTTCCACTTTGGACTGACCTAAATCAGGGTTTCCCTAATGGTCAAGTTCCTGGAAGGTAACTAGAGTCGAGCCCTAGACAAACTACTTTATGCAAAAACGTTAGGGTCAAAGTGGATTTATACTACACTTGGTTCAAGGAGAATGGGAAACGAGAGGGATGCGAAGCTCGACCTCTCTGCCTGTAAGGCATAGTCCCATTCCATTCCCCTAAAACAGTATAAATCGGGACTCTAGCTTTTTAGATTCTAGGTCATTGTTACCTTGCTGTCAATTCCTTTGAGAAAAGTTCCCGACCAACTGGGACCACCCTTCCGTAGGACGAACCCAGGGTAATTTCCACTGCACTTTGCTCAGGTTGCTTTAGTTATCTAATTACCTACCACATTTAGTTTGACAAGCAAAAACAGCTTCTTTAATTAACCAATTAATCACTGGTTCCTTTATGTAACTTAGGCACTGACATAGAAAAACAATGTCAAGCAAGTTCCTTTTCAACATTTGATCTTTATTTATCAGTCTTTGGAATACATCACATAATCCGCCCGAAGGCTATTCCAGCAATCCTCAGGGATCGCTATTCCAAGTTCCACCCGTTGACTAGTATGCGGGCCTCGAGATCCCATCTCGAGTCACGTCGGCCTCTTGTATAGGATCCGGAGGAAAGAGATTTATGGCCAGAGCCTGAGAGCGGAGTTTTGAGCCCGGGATGTGCCTAAAATTTGCCAAAAATTCTAGAATTTGGGGGAAAAATATTTAACATCGAAGACGGCGGCTACAACTAGGACGATTTTAAGCACCAAGTGAAAGACGGCTTTTAAAAGGTGCTCGAGCGACACTTGTGGATTTTTTATAATTTTTTCGACTACAGTGTAGAATGCCAGGAGCTGCCAATCAGTGTGGGATGTCAAGACAGATGCGCAGGATTTTTCAGAGCTCAAAATGAAGTCCGCACGGGAAAGAGGCCACAAAATGGCCAAGATTTGAAGAGGTGGACATTGAGAGGACCAAAGGGGGGGTGCCCTTTGGGACGCTTAACCCCCCCCCTAAAATTTTTAATGAAAAAATCCTGAGAAAAACGTGAAGATGAAGAAAATGTGGGCAGCAACAGGCACCGATTTTTGCGCCATCATCCTCATGGATGATGATTCTAGGCTGAATACAACCTATCTAACCGATGATACCCGGCAACTTCTCCCTCTTGGCTAGTGCGATCGCCAATCTTCGCGCGAGATATGGCTGTCCAGATGAAGAGAACATATTCTAGTCTTTCTCTCTCCTCCCTCTCTCTCTCCTCTATGGGCTGTTCATGTGTGCCATCTTGAAGAAGGAATCGGGGAGGGAGAATGAAGAAAATGGTGATGGAGATTGATGGAGATACTGAAGATTGATGTATAGCAATGAAGGCTCCATTTGCTGGTTATGTAGTCATTCAAGGCGTCTCGGGTTACGTAAAAACACGGTATGACTATTTTTATGAAGAAAATGAAGGATTTTTTATAGTTTATGATGATAATTATGTTTTTATTGGATGAAATTTTGTTTGTGTGCTACTTGCATCATGAGTAATTGTTGTTCATCAAAAAATTCTGATTTTGCAATAATTTACATGCTTTATTTAATTCCCGTAAACCCAAAATGCGATTTTTAAGTGGTAAAATGGTAGTTTTTCCGTTTTGGGTGGGTAAAAGATGTTCCCAAGGGGAAAATATGGAAGATAAATTGAATGTTAGTATGCTGAAGTGATTGAAGTAAGAAAAGCTAGAAAATAGCATATTTTATTGCCAAATAAATCAAGAAAATAGGGAAAATAAGGGAAAAATAGAAATACATCTTGGAAAAATAAGAAAAAATATAATGATTGTTTGTGGATGTATGGTAGTGGCAGAGCATAAGGTTTGGCCTCAGTTTGCCCTATCTCCTTGTCAAAATTGGTGATTTATCGCTTTTTATACATCAAAACATGACAAGATGAACCTCTACACCTATGCAACGAAAGCAATACCTAAACGTAGGGGGTTGGGATGTTTGAATGGTGTGATTTGCGTGCTGATTGTTGCTGATTTTTTGATGCATATCATGGCATAGAGTCCGTGATATTTTAATTAAGAGGATAGTAGCACGGGTGTCGTCTCGGTGCTATCCTTTCATCGCCGCAACGGGTTAGTGAATAAGCATTTGAAAGCCTGGTTGTGCACAGCACATTTCTGATTTGAAAATTATGTTTGAGCACTTTAGGATCATTCACTTTTGCATGTGCATGAAACCATGGTATCGGAATAAAAGGACTGGATGCATAGCACCTGTTTTCAATGACAATGACCCACGCTTGAGTGTGGAAAGGAATCCTAAGCCGTAGGATAGACGTTCGTTTCTTGGGAGATTATTTAGTGAGGACACATGGTATCTCCTGGATTATTTTCGAAATGAAAGAGTGGAGTTTGTTCGTCTGCTTTATATGTTGAGCAGCGCATCAAGGGGCCAATCCCTGCGATGTAGGAGAGCTGCAGTGGGGCCGCGGTGTTTCTACTGAGAGGTTGCCTCCCATGTATGTGATTATCTTGGTATTTATTGCCAATATGTAAGGGTTCTCCCTCTAAGGAGTTTATAGAAAGGGAAACGTTGGACTACAAAACTATAAAACTATAAATGCATAGATTAGGCTTTAGGGTAGTTTGTCCTTTAGCAGTAAATTGACGCTCCTGGCCCGCAAGGCCGTGAGGGTGTGTTTGTCTGTTATGAGCATGAGGTCCGGCTAGTGCCATAGCCAGTGCCGGCCCATTTTAGGTCCCATCAGTGGTGCGTCTATCGGGAGCTGCCAATAAGTGGTGGTTCTCGAATCTAGGGTTTTTAGGGACCAAAAAGTTGGTTTATGTCCTCTGACAAGGACCGTCAAGCCGAAATACAAAAAGTAGAAAGTGCTGAGAGGGCTAGACGGTGGTTGGAGACTGTAAGTCGCTATTCTCCTCAAAGGAGTATCCCGATACGCATAAGAGGCAGTGGTCTTAGTAACCCAACTGCTACACATAGTCCTTTAGGTGCAAGAGGAAGCGCAAGTTCTTCCTCTCTTCCATCAAGTCAACCCCACTTCAAGTGGGGGTGTGATCCCGTCAGTCCAAACTCCTATTGTCAATCTGATTGTCATCATGGCACAACCCATTGCAATTCCTGCAGGGACGCTGGATCTACCAGCTTTAGGAGTTTCTTTGCCCATTTTTAATGGGTTAGCCAAAGAAGATGCGGAGTTTCACATTTGTGAATTCCAAAGACTAATGTTTAATTACCGCATCCAAGATGAGGGACATCTTATGATATTCTTTAACATGACATTAAAAGGAAGGGCTGCAATATGGTATCATAGCATAGAGACTGGAACCATAACCACAATCGACCAATTTTATGTAGCTTTCTGAGGAGAGTATGCCCCTGAAAGAGGTGGACAATACTGGTTGCGTGTGTTGAATGTAACACGCCAAGACCCCCATGAGAATGTGAAAGCCTATGCTAAGAAGCTTAAGGAAGTGTTTCGTAAGTTACAAACTTACATTCCCATTCTGCCAGCTGTCCAATTGCAATACTTATTGCATGGATTGGATTTCAATATTCAGGTACAATTGAGCAGTGTGGCTTTGGCTGATATAGACAACGCCATTGCGCGAGCAGAAGGAGTAGAAGCACGATTACAAACGGCCTACTCCTCTCGAATAAATCTTAATGCGGGCTTAGTACCTGGAGGCAATTTACCATTGATAAATGAAAGTCAAGGGATGCCTATGAATAACCCTAATGGGAGAGGAAGCATGGTTCAAAATGTACCTTTGCTGCCAGCTCCTCCCAATGTGACTATGCCTATGGCTAGTCAGTTGGCTCCACCAAATGTTGGAGGCCAAGTTTCGAATCCTAATGTTGTTCCTGTGAGTCAACAACCAATGCCCAATCAAATTGTTAGGCCCATGGAACAACTTATAGACGATCAAGGCTATGAGTCGAGTGCATCTAATGTCCTTGGCGAAGTTAAGGATATGATGAAGCACTATACTAACATGATTTCTGAACAATATCGGCAAATAGCTGTTGACGTCAATTTCCTGAAGAAGCAACAGAATCTGATAGGGAGTCGACGCCCTGAAGAGGGTGATCCCTCAAGATTCAGCTGTAAGTGGTGTGGCGGACAACATTTCCCTAGAAACTGTCCAAATGTTAAATGTCATATTTGTGGGAAGTCATGCCACTTAGCCGCTACCTGTTGGAGTAAGATTAGTTCCCTCCAATGAGGGAGTAAATAGCCAGGTCTAGTTAATCATAGAGTGTAAGGTAATAATCTCCAGCAAAATGATGGACCAAGACAAATACTACAAAGGGGAAAGGCCACTATAGAGGAGTTGCCACAAGGCAATGGAGTCGCCTTATTGAGGCTGTATGCGTCAATGGCGCTGAAACCTCTGACCTAGAGCCGTGACAAGGAGGCCAAAAGGCTAAAGAGGGTGATAGAGATAATGCAAAACCGGTCGAGGGAAACCCTAAGCAAGGGGATAGGGGAACGCAAGTCCTGAATCCTGGTGTGGAAGGTGGACCTCTAAGGCTTGTTGATAGAAGAGTCAATCCTAAGAAGGATGAGGAAGTGCCAAGAAAGTAGGCAAGAGCTAAAAAAGAAGCACCAAAGCCGGTCCCGAGACTAAAAGAAAGAATGGTTTGGTGAGAAAAGAGAGCTTTGGATACCTATCATGATTTTGATTTGGCAAGTTCTCTTTGCGAAGTCAAACCAGATGTAAACCTTTTACAGTTGATTAAATTATCTCCAAGAGTACGCAAGGAATTCAAGAAGATCCTACGTATTGGGTATATTGTAGAACCTTTGGGCATAGCACGAGTAGGGGAAGATTGGTTTGATCATGCTGAAAAGCATTGCCCTAGGGTTCCAGCATATGTGGATGGAATACTAGTAGAGCATGCTATTGTAGACACTGGGTCCTCCGTCAATATCATGAGTTCAGAGTTGATGGAGAGGCTGGGTCTAGGCATCCAAAAAGATGGCTCCACCCTTCTTAGAATGGCTGATGATAGTCTAAGGCAACTAGAAGGTTGCGTTACTAGAGTCCATGTTACAGTTGCAAATGTAGAATGCTTCTTGGACTTTAGGGTAATAAGATTTGCAGGATGTCCTAGCTATCGAGTCTTGGTAGGTAGGCCTTGGATCTTATGAACAGACTGTCAAGTCGATATACCCGCCGGTCGAGTGGTTCTAGGTACAGGTGCTAATCGAGTAATAGTCAATGCTTACCCTGAGTCTCCTCAGAGTGAGAGAGCTCCTTTATCCTCTACTGAATTAGAAACAACAGATGATCCATCTGGTAGTGAGACATCATCCAGTGATGAATCTAAAGAGGGGTCCACTACAGAAGATATTTATATAAGATAACTTTAAATAAGCCAATAGATCTACAAGATAGGATAAGAGACGCGGATGTGATTGAGTTGGACCTTGGCACGCTGAATGATTCGCGGCCAATTAAATTAGGTTCCATGCTCAGTTGAGCAGAAAGGGAGGACTATGTGTCCTTGATTCAAGAATTCCACAATATCTTTGCTTGGAGTAATGATGAGCTGAGAGGTATTCCTCCCAGCCTGGCTGCTCATACTATTCCTGTAAAATAAGGCAGTCGCCCTATGCGTCAGAAAGTAAGGCGTATGCCTTTTGAATTGAGGGACGGGCTATTTGAGGAGTTACAGAAGTTACGGAAAGCTGGTTTAATCTTCCCTGTGTACAACACACAGAATGGTATTCACCAGTTGTCATCAGGAAGAAGAAAAACAACCAGATCCGACTATGTGTAGATTTTAGAGAGCTGAATAAGCAGACGGTTAAGGATTACTACCCGTTGCCATTTATTGACCAGATTTTGGATCAATTAGCGGGTAGGGAGATATATTCGTTCATGGATTACTTTGCAGGATACAACCAGATGGCAATTGCAGAAGAGGACGAGTTGAAAACAACTTTTATTACTGTCTTTGGTACTTTTGTGTACCATGTGATGGCCTTTGGTTTGTGCAATGCACCTGGATCATGGCAATGAACAATAGACAAGACCTTTGGTGACATCTCCCCAGATGAGTTGAAAGTGTTTATTGATGACCTGGGGGCAGCCATTGTAGTAAGGGAAAGGATGTTGATTATCTTAAGAAAGTGCTTTGAGCGTTGCAGACAATTTTGTATCGCTCTTAACCCACGGAAGTGTGTTTTTGGAGTGCCTTATGGGCTATTGCTGGGCCATGTGGTCAGTTCAGTAGGAATCGACTGACCTTGAAAAGATATTATAAATGCCTTGGCAAAAAGGACATTGCCATTAATGAACTTATTATCCTTTAGCTGTCTATTTGTATGAAGCGACCCTTGTAAGGTAGCTTTCGACGATGTGAAACAGGAGCTAGTAAAAGCACCAGTTTTAAAAGCACCTAAAAGAGACGAGGTATTTTACATATTTTTAGCAACTACCATGCATAGTATCAGCTACTGTTTAGCCCAAATCTGGGAGGAAAAGTGGTATCATCCGATAGCTTTTGCTAGTTGAAAATTGGGCATTTCAGAAATTAACTACACCTACATGGAGAAGTTGTGCCTTGCAATGGTCTTTGTGACTAAAAAATTTAGGCACTACATCCTCTATGAGAAAGTAGTTTTCTATACGAAGGCCGAAGGGCTTAGATTGCTTATGAACAAGCTACAACCACGTGATCGTTTGGCAAAGTGGTTAATCGCTTTGTAGGAGTTCGATTATGAGATTAAGAGTAAGCCACCGAGGTTGCAGGGGATTGTGGAATGCCTTGTGGATTTCGGGGAGCCGAAAGAGACTTTGGTTGAAGGAAGTGATATTGAAGAAATGTTTAAAATCGATATAGCTTCTATTCCATCTTGGTATGCTGCTATTACGCATTATCTATCAACAGGAGAGACTGGAGTTGGTTTATCAAAATCAGAAAAGAGGAAAATCAAACAACAGGCTTTGAAGTTTTCCTTGATCACAGGAACACTATATTGGCAGGGAGTTGACGATATCTACTGCCGATGTGTGATGCCTGACGAGGTTCCTTTCATATTGGAAGAGTGCCATGACTCTACATGCGGAGGACACTTCGCTGGACGGTTGACGGCATAGAAAGCTTTAAGAGCTGGGTATTGGTGGCCGTCCATCTTCCAAGATTCCTTTGAGTATGTTAAGAGATGTGATACTTATCAAAGACATGACAGCAGAGAGAATAGGAAACGCCCACTTACGCCTATCATGGCTATCCTTCCATTTGAGAAGTGGGGCATTGATTTTGTGGGTCCTATCACCCCGTTGTCTACTACCCAGAAGAGGTATATTATAGTAGCAACAACTGATTATTTTACAAAATGGTCAGAAGCGCAGGTGACGAGGCAAGACAATGCAAAAGATACTGCAAGTTTCCTTTTGGAGAAGATTATCTACCATTTCGGTCCACCGAAGGAACTAGTTTCGGACTGTGGAACCCATTTTTTGAATAAAGTGATCAAAAGCTCTGACGGAAGCTTGGAAAATCAAGCACAATAAAACGACCCCTTATAATCCGCAAGCCAACGGGCAAGTCGAAAGTATTAATAAGCAGCTTGTGGGTATCTTGTCTAAAATAGTCTTTGAGAAAAAACGAGACTAGGACAGGAAGTTGTATATGGCAGTATGGGCGTACAATACCACGTTCAAGCGAGCTACCGGCCATACTCCATTTAAATCAGTGTATGGGGAAAAGTGTGTGTTACCCCTCGAAATCGAGTTGCCAACCATACGGTTTGCAATTAACCACTCTTTGGGAGATGAGGATGCACTCTTTGAACGTTTTACGACCATAGCTCACCTGGATGAATTGAAATTGCAGAGCTTATTACACCAGGAGGTAGCTAAACGTCAGATGAAGTAGTTACATGACCTTAAAGCAAAGAAGTATACCTTTAAAAAAGGGCAATTAGTGCTATACTACGATGCACGTAGGGAGCTGTTTCCAGGGAAGTTGGAACCTAGATGGGATGGCCCCTACAAGATTGTTAGGATAGGGAAAAATAGGTCTACAGCTCTACTAGCTAATCTGCAGGGAGTAGAATTTAAAAATAAGGTTAATCTTAATAAGATTAAACCTTATTATTTCTAAGTATGCTAATACAGAGAAATGCATTGGAGGTCCATGCTGGGGCTGATTTGAGACATGCAAAAGAGCTTAAAGCTGGTTGATGGGGCGGTTAATTCCTTATCTGGAGCACCCATATCTTGAGTAGAGATACCATCAGGGGAAACTTATCTGGTGGAGCAAAGGATACAAAGTGATTGAGCAAGAAGACGGAACCTTTGTGTGGGAAATCAAAGTCTTCTGCCATCACTACTTACGAATGTTGACAAGTATCCCTGTTGAGTTTAATGAAGAAGGTGGGATGGAGCCGTCAGTTCATCCTCTAAACATCTTAAATTTTGATTATCACAATTACGAATAGAGGACTTCGTGATGGCAGACTATGTAAACCCATTGTGGACATACACATTATATTTTGACGGGGCGTCCAGGGGCCCTAACACAAAAGGGAATGTTGGAGTAGTAATCCGAGATCCCCGACGTAGAGCTACGATGAAGTTAGTTGCTTATCTCGGGGTAGGATTCACTAACAATATGGCAGAGTATAAAGCCTTGATTATGGGACTGCATATTGCCAAGCAAGGTGGTATTCGACAGTTGGTAGTAAAAGGGGATTCCCAGTTGATCTTGAATCAGCTAGATGGGGCATACACGGTGCAGAATCCCATCCTTTGTATGTATCATCGAACTGCAATGACCCTACTTGAGGAGTTTGAGAGAGTGTCTTTTCAGCTGATTCCACGTTACTAGAATCAGTTTGCAGATTCACTGGTAAATCTTGCTTATGAAGAAGACATTTTTTTCAATTGTGGTCCTAGTTTGGATATTGCTATCAATAATGAGACAGGACTCGGTCGCTTGTGGGGAATGTTATCGGAGCATGCAATATATGGCAGGCGATGGTTGATATGGGTGATGCAAAGAGTAGCCGAGACTAATCTACCGTTATTATCCTGGACCCGTAGGTTGATTAGACAACATGTTATGCGTACACCTCTTGCTATATATGCAGGAGAGATGGGTCATAATCTTATGCATTTAGTTTAGGGCTGTGAGCCCTATTTTTCCTCCTTGGAAAGGAGCTTATTATTGTATCTATGTACTCTTTCGGGGAGGGATGTGTAGGTGCTATGCTATTTTATTCCATTAGGCCAAGAGGGCCGATCAATTTTTGTAGTGAAGTGATTTATTTCATTAGGCCAAGAGGGCCAGTCGTCTGTTTAGTACAGGTGCAGTTAATGGTTTCTTGTTTTAGTTCTGTGCTAGACAGGTTTAAAGAAGAGCTTGGAAGGAGCCTATGTCACGTGGGAGCTTCTCGTGGCCCTATCCAGGTGATATCTCTCCTTTACGAGTAACGTGTTTTTATGCTATATGTGTCTGTGTACTTGTAGGGGATTTTCTTTTCTTGTTGGGGATCGGAGTCCAAGGCATGAAGCCCCAGGTTTAGGTTAGGTATGTCTGAGGGAGGTCTGAGTAGTCGTTGCCTCCTGTAAAGGCATCGCCAGGCATCGAAAGACCTGTTTTAGAAGGTAGTTCTAGTGACCGTGTTCTGCTAGCCTGCTAGGCAGCCGTTCTAGGAGTTGTTGTTAGTTGTGAGGCAGTTAGAGAAGCCTATCGAAAGCAAAATGATGATGATAGAGAGGAAAATAATCCTGAATATCTCAAAGAAAATAAATATATATATACAAAGGTGTGTAAAAAGGGGTTCCGACCCCTATAAAAATAGAAAATAAAAGAAAGGAAAATTGATAAGCAGTTGATCATCGCCTTGTGAAGGCTTGGTAGGTTCCTGGGGACGAGTTAGACCCAGGGCTGATGCCTTGTCTTCCTAAGGGTGGCATCTTGCTGGAAAAGAAAAAAAGTAAGGAAGGTTGGAGCAAAAATAAAAGTGAGCATCAGAAAAGGATTAAGTGTCGCCTTGCGAGGGCTTGGTAGGTTCTTGGGTACCGAGACAGGACCTAAGGCAGATGCCCTATTCTCCTTGGGTCATACGCTCAGCTCCCTCCTTTTTACATGCCCGAGTATGGAAAAATAAAAACCTAAAAGAAGAAATGTGCTAAAAGACAATACTTCTTGATCAAGCTATAGGAGTCCTCGCCTAGTAGGAGCTTGTGGTTGTGTTGTCCATAGTTAGGTAGGTAGTTCAGACCACCACTTAGGGCGACCTCTTTGATAGTTCTTTTTAGTTTGGTCGTGTTGCAGAAGTCGGTTAGTGACTAGCTTCAGACCTTTTATCAGATTATGCTAGGCCTACCCCTTGTGGAGTTCATGCCTTGGTTTTGTCAAGGGGTAGGGTGAGCATTGTGCTGTGTTTTAATATGCATCTATTTTGTATCAGCTTGATGCTTCCTTTGGTTGTTTTGTGCAGATCTGTTGTGGGATTCGACGGGCTGAGTCACCCTATCCTGTGGTCACCAATGAGAGCGGAGTTTTGAGCCCGGGATATGCCTGAAATTTGCCAAAAAAATCCATAATTTAGGGAAAAAATATTTAACATCAAAGGCGGCGGCTACAGCTAGGACGATTTTAAGCACCAAGTGAAAGACGACTTTTAAAAGGCGCCCGAGAGACATTTGTGGATTTTTGATAAATTTTTCGACTACAGTGCGGAATGCCAGGAGCTGCCAGTCGGTGGGGGATGTCAAGACGGACGTGCAGGATTTTTCAGAGCTTGAAATGAAGTTCGGACGGGGAAGAGGCCACAAAATGGCCAAGATTTGAAGAGGTGGACATTGAGAGGACCACACATGGCGCTACTAACAACCCCCTTGGATAGGGTCAGGTAGGCAGTCGGAGGTAACTGACACTGCCTCTGATCCCTCCAAGCTCTCAACTTGAAGCATTAGATGTTTTTTCTGAATTAGTTCTTTGAGCAAAGAAGTACAAACAGTGCACCTAAGTGTACAATCAAGAACATTCCAGTGGTTGTTTGTACGGCCAACTGCTAAGGTGTGATTCCTTCTCCCCGAATACTTCCAGCATTTGATCCTGGATCAATTTCAACTTGGCAAGATCCCAAGGGTTTCGTAAGCTGAGTTGCTTGTTTACCCTCTTTCCTTGGGTTAGGGTTTATACCCTGTTAACCCAAATTGTCACTACTTTAGGTTTCCATATATTATGGTTAATAAATCTTGGACAATCCCGCTGTGCTCACTTGAGTCAATTGCTTGCTAGGCAATTCATAATTACCCTAACTTGGAAAATCAGCCCCAAGGAAGGGTGATGTAGTCGGATGACTACTCATCCTCTAGAAAATTAAACTTGTACTTAGAACTGGCCAACCTTGTTCTAAGGAATAGCAATTACTATTTTGTGATTTAGACACAAAACCATGCGACTTGTACGATGTAGGAGTTAATACCAAATTGTGGGATTATATCTTTCTTCGTATGGTCTTTCTTGATCAAGAACACCTTCGATCAAGATAAGATCTTGGGAGTCCTCTTGACCCAATCCAACCCTAACCCTACTAGGCCGTTAACGCTTTGGCCCTAGGATTCCTAAATTCATACGAAAGTCTAGTATTTGGTCAATTGATCCTTAGGGTGAGAACCCTAGATCATTCTTGCATGGGTTTAGATAACCCTAACTTTCCGTGAATGTGGGTAGGACCTTTGAGATCGAAAATATTAGGTTGGCATCCTAAGTGCGATACTAGGCAGAATTTTAACGTAACTTAATCCTACCTAGCACTTTGAGGTGATCGTCATATGCAATCTAATCGTACCTTTATGATTTTCATGTAAGCTACTCAACTATATGTGAATTACTTAGTTGATCCAACCAACCCGCGAGTAAAGATGATCTTCACTTTAAAGATGCAAATATTTTCTTCTAAATTAGCAAGTACTTTTCCCTAAAAGATGTAAGTAACTGCAAGATGTACGCGATGTATCATTCCATGCAAATATGCAATTTCAAGACCATAGACCTTTTCCTTCTATGCAGCTATAAGATCTACAATGATCTTTCTTTGCCTTGCCCTAAACAGTATTAGTTGACATTCAAAACTACTTCTTGTAAATACCACGCATATGCATCAAATTCAAGGATTTAGTCTTTTAATGAAAATGCATCATTTCCCAATTTCAAACTTTGATAAAAGAGCTTCTATGCATGGATGCATCATTCCTTCATGACGAGATGCCAATGAGTGCATGGTTGATTTAATCCTTCTTCCACTGCTTATCGCAACCTAAATTGTAACTAACATTGCATGCAAATTGCATAATATCAAGTTCATAAATCTTTTCCTTCGGGAGATGCATAATTTCGTCTTTTAACTTATGCATCATACGTTTAGAATTGCAGCTACCCTTGACCATGGAAGTGCAAGCAATTGCAATTACACGACATGCAACTAACTTGTAGATCGAATGAGTAAATAAATTTTCTAATGCATTTAAACTCGCCTACGAGAATTAAACACATGCTTCATGCATCCTTTTTCATGCGGGACTATTATCAGAACTTGGGCATTAAGAATTGGGGCGTTGTCCACTTGCGTACTTAGGGTGGAAGCTCCCGCGTATGCTCCTCTCGCCTTTTGCTTAGGAGCCATTGGCGCAGTGGACTTGGACTCTGCGAACTCTCCTTGCCCTTTTTTTGATTTTGAAAATTGCCTACTAGGCTGAGATGTCTCCCCTGCGCAGAAATTGGCCTTACAAGACATGGTTTTTAAAAATCGGGGAAGGCACGGGTGAACAAGGCTTATGGAAGCCTTAATGGAAGCTTCCAATAGAAGCTTCCAAGCTTCTGAAGTACAGGGAAATGATGTGGAGGTGGGGAGATGATTGGGAGGATGACGACGATGCTGAAGAAGAAGTTGATGATGATGGTAATGATGATGAAGATGATGGTGATGATGACGGCAAGGGCAGTACAGCAGCGTGGTGACGGCGGTGGCTCTCAAGTGGCGGCAGCAGCTTCACATCACGATCCTCCTCTCTCCTCCCTCTCAAGCTTGAGGGGGGGGTCATATAGTTCTAAGGGGGGGGTAGCCACACAAGTGGCGGGTGGCATGTTCCCCTCCCCATGCTCCTCTCTACTCCACACAACTTATACTCATACTCATACTCCCTCTCCCTGCCATGCAACAGCTGAAGGGGAGGGGGTTTAATTAAAAAAATTTCACAAATGTATTATCTTTTTGTCCCATGAAGGGGTGTTCTCGCGTGGAACTACGGCTTTTGAGCCACAGCTTCCTATACGCAACGCGGGGTTGGTGTTTGTTGATGCAAGCGGTGGGAGCACTTAGCCCAAGGTTTTTCTGTTTGCGAGAGATTACTTTGAACCGCTTTTGCACGAGATTTAGGGTCTTGAATATTTCATAGCGAAAATATTACACTTTGAGAAATTTTGAGAAATGGTCATAAGGTTTCTTCAGAGATATATTATAGCCTTGATTTTATTGATGTTGGTCTTCCTCTCCCTATAATTAGTGAGTGCAACATCCCCATATATTGGATTTTCATGCATTCAACATTGTATTAGTCTAAGTTACCAAAGCTTGTAAAGTTCAAATTATGTTCATTATATCAACCTCCCATAAATCCTCTTGCCACATGTAATGTGCTTTTCATGCATTCAACATTGTATTAGTCTAAGTTACCAAAGCTTGTAAAGTTTAAATTATGTTATTTATATCAACCTCCCATAAATCCTCTTGTCACATGTGATGTGCCTTTGAACCTTGATGTGCAGAAGTGTGGGGAGAACATATGCATGAAACATCAAGAGAATCTATGTACAAAGCGTTTAGTATTTGATTGTTTGATTGTGTACTTTTATGAAACTAAAATCAATGTGTTTCACCTAGGATACAAACTTTTAGGCATATATTGCTAGCAAAATTTTATTAATGGGCATAATACACAATTACAAGGAGAGCTAACCTACAACTAATCTCTAGTGCAAAGAAATACCAAGGAGATTGTTTGCAAAATGTCTCCAAACAATCTCCATTCAATATTTGATGGTAACTTAAAGATGGAATTAGTTTTAGTTGTAAGAGGTTGTAGAACATTGACTAAAACAGTGAGTAAAAAATGGATAGCATTACATTATTTAAGGGATGGAAATGATATGCATGCAACATCATGCTCTTCATTAACGAAAAGAAATCATGATGAAGTGCATCTATACAACAAAAGATGGAGTGAATCTATATGACAAAGCATGGAGAGTCCAAATATCGAGAGGAAAAGGATGCAAGGAACCCTTATGGAGACTCGAAAGAGAAAAGAAATAGACAAGAATATTGATGGGTCGAGCAACCATGTTCACGATAAAAAATGAGATACATGAATGATGTGCGAGGGAGGGAAGGGTCCCTTGGAGAGAGAGAGAGAGAGAGAGAGAGAGAGAGAGAGAGAGAGAGAGGAGGAGGAGGAGGAAGTGGTGGCGGCGGCGGCGGCAATACGAATCCTATGAGTTAGGAGGCGGAAGAGAGGAGGAGGGGTCGCATGAAGGCCATATTGTGTATCTAGTGGAGGTCACAATATTATGATGGGGATGGCCGGGGGGATATCACATATCAGGCTTGGGGATGGCGGGTGAAGACAGGCTTGTAAGCTGGGATGAAGTGGGCGGTGTCGTGGTGCAGCTTGGGAGTGGCGGGGTAGTGGAGGTGGTTGGGGGTGTAATAGTTAGTATTATACGAGCCCCAGCCTCTGACGAAGCGACTGGAGCCGAGCCTGGTCATGAGGCGCACGTAGAGGTCGCGCATCTTGGCCAGCAGCCTCAGGGGGCTCCGCGCGCACGCCTTCATGCGCCCCCTCACCGTCATCTTCCTCCTCCTCCTCGCCGGCCTGCTCGAAGGATCCTTCCCATGCAGCCGCAGTATCGGTACTACCGCTCTTGTGCTCCTCCGCGTCCTCCTTGAATATTTCTCACTGTAGCTTGCGTTTCCGGCCCCTCCTCCTCCTCCTCCGTCTTTGATCAGCCCCCTCTCCTGCCTCGACCAGCTTTTCTTGTCCTGCTCCTGCCGCATCCGCACATCCGGAGAGACTGGCTTCACCATGGACGACCTCATATTCTTTCGTCCCTTCGATAGGTTGCAGCAGCAGCTTACTGTAGTTCTCTGTACTGATCGATCGAAGAACAAGAGAAGATGAAGGCGACCCAGAGAAAGAGAATACAGAGAGAGAGAGAGAGAGAGAGAGAGCATCCTCTGCCGACTTCCCCTCTCCTCGAGCATTTCTTCGTTTCTTTACTTATCCATTTACTAGTCCTCTTTCCATCTGATGTGTTATGGCAACCCTTTTCTTGAACACCTCAGCCTTTAACTATTCATTCTCCCATCGTGATATGTGCATAGCCTTATTATATTGGCTACTAACCCAAACCCTCTTAGTTTTTCGTAGCCTTCTAAATTGACTACTAACCAAACATTTGGTTAATCACTACACAGCTATTGATAACATTTATACTAATGTGCACCTTATTATATTTCATGTGACCTAAGCCACTTATTCTTTGTTAATCTCTACACCTTTCACACACTTTTAGCCACCTTAGCAATCACTAGCACTCTCTCATATAGAATAAATTAGAGTCCTCACATTTTTTTTCTATGGTTCGGTTATCTTCTAGTTATAGCACAAGGTGTCATCAAAAGATTTCCTTTCATACACCTATTAGGCTCTAAACTTGGAGAATGTCCTTGAGAATCATGTCAATACTTGAGTAGTAGCATGGATTTGACAAATGAAAGGGAATATCTTCCAAAAAATATCATGATTGAATTTAAGAATTTTCAAGGCTTGTCATACTAAGGACCCCAAGCATATAATAAATTGCCAATAAGTTCTTTAAGGAACACTTTAACCAGTGGACAACCTTGATATAATGGCGGACCATGTTTAATCTGCAAATTATTCTCAAAAGAAACTTGTGATCAAATAGAAACTAAAAGATTGGAAACAACGATTGTACACTAAATGCACCTTATGTCAACTCTTATAGCTTGCCTCAAAGATATTCTCTTAGATTAAGTTGGACAACTTGTACAGTCCACTATTTCCAAGGGTCATTAAAGTGTCACAATCATCTGTAGTATGTAGAGGCAAGTGATTGTAGATTTGACCCAACCTTCTCCTATTGTGTCATTACCAACACGAAGTTTACATGTCATATGAAAAATAACAACAATTCCATTGTAATCAACAAGTATTTGTTTAGTATAGCTACACCTTAGAAGAAGTTATCCAAGAGATTGGACTCATAATCATAGAAATATTCATGTCGGTAAGTTAGGCCTTCTTAATATGTTGGGAGGGATGTAAAACTAACCTATATTTAACACCAACTTCCTTTAGACATTAGTATCTTCCTTTGGATATGTTATTTACTCCACATAATAATATCATAAAGGAAATTTCAAAATGAGCATTAATATGATATTGACAACTTACTGCTAGTGTACATAATACTTAATGCAATCATAACCACACAATGCATTATTTTTAAAAAAACTTACAATTAGTCATGTGGTCACTTTATCGAACAAAGTGGCAAAATGTGGGAAGTTCATGATTACTATTAAAAATGACATAAATTAAGAGCATTGATAAAGTGTGGGAAGGTCTTGATTATTATTAAAAACTATTTAGTAATATTACAAAACCACAAACCATCTTCTAGAGTGCTAGTATTAGTGCTATTAGAATATGTCAATTGGGGTTTTAGTTCAAAAAAGACATGCCAATTAACAACACTAGTTTCAACTTATTAAGGCATTCCATGCTCTTCATGACCTCTTAGAGGTAAAATTGTGGTTTAATTATTTCTATATTGATCAATCTAGTAGATATTCTTCAATATAATACAATTCAAAAAGGACATTTTACACTAAGTAATTTGTAGATGCTTCAAAGGATTCTTTGTGCTATAGGACAATGAAATTGAAATAGGTACATGAGCTTTTGACACCAAATAATTAGTAGATTATTCTAGAGATTTGTCTTGATTATAGGGCATTGAATCTAAAAGAGATTTTGGCACTATAATAATAATAATTGGTGGAGAGACAATTTGATTAACTCCTAAATCTAAGCTCCTTTCTAATAATGAAGGTTCACATTATATATAAGTAATGTATTAGATACTACTTTCACACTTACACTAAGAGCTGATTTTAAGGCAGAATTTAAAGCACAAAAGTGGCTCGAGATTTGTAAAAGTTGTAGTTTTGGTGAAAAATGTGTAGATCACATATCAAGGAATGGGAGTTTTTACAGGTGCATTTCGACACTTGGAATTCAAGCAAGTGTTCATTTGTCGATCGGAGTCCATTTCACCCCTGATTTAATGGCTGCAAGGTTTGAATTTATAAAGTAGCTACTTGATCTAGAAGTCAGAAAGCAAGTGACGAAGGCCAAGATAATAGATTTCAATGCAAGGAAGTCAGCTATCCAGTAGGATCATGAATCCGAGGTCGTTTGCCCCTCTGTTTGGCCCGAAACCACTTTGCCGATAGTGCAAATGCGATGAAGTTGAACCAGTTAATTGGCAAATTAGTTGTTAATGAGGCTTAAGAAGCCCACAAATTAAAAAAAACTCAATGAATGGGGTGGGAAGGGGAGGTGCAATTTCTAGCATCCCATTTTTACATTTAAAAATAAAGTTTCACAACCCTCTGAATAATTTCTCCTCCACTTGGCTATGTGACATCTCTGATTTCTTCATCCCATTTTATCACAAACAACAAGAGAAATGATACCTTCTATGGAAAGTTCAGATTTTAGTATTTCTCCCTCCTCTTTCTCTCTCGCCATAATTGTTGTTGTTTGTATGGGATGAGAGAATGAGGGGAAATGGGTGTTGGTTCATGACAAGATGCAAGGAATGAGCAAGGAATCACAAAGGTAAGTGTTAGGGGCTTTGTTTTCTACGATACATCATATGTGCAAGATTTAGTGTACATGTCAATTTATTACATATCATGTCGTATCTCTTTGTGTCTATATTCATGGAAAATGGTTGGAATAATCAATGTTTGAAATCATAAAAAACTTAGTCATTTGCATAAAAAAGATTAAAACTGCAAGACCCAAGATACAGATTGAATGCAAAAATGGGGATTTTTTTGGATTTTGAGGATTCAATGTTGTTCACATGGAATAATAATTGATACATTGATGGATCACAATCCATACTAGTCATATAAATCAAAATATCAAGAAAAATTGATCACTTATGTTAAATAAATGGACAAAAGTCATAAAAATATTTTTTAAAGAGGAAAAATAAGAATAATTTAGTTTTTATCGTGAAGGGACTTGAGAGGAGAGAGAAATTGTATGAAAGAAAGAAAAAGAGTGCAAAGTAGAGAGAAAGTCTAGATGAGGAGAGAGAAAGACGAGAAATAATAAAAGAGATGGCTAGTAGCCATGAAAGGATAAGAAAGAAGGAAAGAGATGACTAGCAGCCATGAAAGGACAGGAAGAGAGAGATGAAATAAGAAAAGACTTGTATTTATGTCAAAATTGATACAAAACGATTGGTACCTTCACCTTTTATATCTACCCCTATGTACCCTATTTCCCATCTCTTAGATTCTATCCCCACTCAAAAGAAGTTTTTTTGTCCTCAAAACATTGGTGGACTGTTTATAATGGTTGAATGTAAAGGGAATCAAAGTACTACTCTGTTACAAGTGGCTACAGAAATAGGAAAATCACTAATATGTACTAAGTAATAATTGGAATCAGAAGTGAAAAACCAAATAGACCATATGTACATCCATTCAAAATGATAAAACTAAGAACTAGACCACCATAACTTCCAAGAAAAGACTCCTACAAACAATAGGTAGCTTGATATCTACTATAGACCTTGTTGTAGTAAAATTGAGATATCTTTTGATGAGCATATCCAAATCAAGTGTACTATGAGTCAATAGAAAGTTCATTGGATATACTTTTAGCCGTATAGATGTAGCTCCTCTTTGATCAAATTAGAATTAAAATCGAGCCAAAATAGAGAGCTGTCCACAAACTGTATGTAGTAGAATAAGAAATAAAATGACTAGTTTTCAACCAAATACATCTCTGAAAGATAAAGATTTGGATCCCAATATGGATGTTGTCCTAATGAGGCTGGTGCAAAATCCATCTCATAACCTCCTGGATCAAAAGGTATACCATCATAATAATGATCAAGAGGAGGAAAACCGTCATCAAACTCATAATCTTGACCACCTAATCAAATGGATAGGAAAAAAATCTCCATAATCATATCCATCATCCATCTAATTATAGCTATCATGAATCTCATGTACATCCTCATTATCAACATACAAGTCATCAAAATTATTATCAAAGTCTTCATAACCATCATCATATCCATACCGCTCATCTTCTAGTTTGTGATATAGACCCTAATTGAGTGTGAATTGATGCATATCCTCAACTAATCCATCATAAGCATTATCAAAAACTTCAAAGTCTCCATTCTCAACATGCTCATAACCTTCCACAAATGGTCCACAAAAAACTGCTCACTTACCAAGTGATCTTCATATACATTGTCTTGTTCTAGATGATCCTCTTGTTGATCATCTTGGTCTTCTTCATATGGTTAGTCTTCATGATCTTCATCTTGATCATCGGCCTCTTCATGCTCTTCCTCTTGCCCATCATAAAACCCATTGTCCACTTCAACATCATCATTATTTTGAAGAAATAAATAACTCAACACTACATTTTGTTGATTTTCATTGATTTGCTATCCAAGATCAATGGAATAATCCTCTTCATCATGGATTTATACAAAGTATACTTGTTTTCCATGGTTATTCTGCAGATTTAGACATATGACCAACATTAAAATATTCCAAAGAAGTAACCACACCTTGTAGAGTAGGCTAAGCATTATCCTTGAAGTGATCGCACCAAGTAGCAATCAATGCAAGCATTTTCTTTTTCCATGTAACATGCTTCAACAAAAGTTTTATAGCCATCTCTACACAATTACGAATATCCTTGTGGTAAATACAAAGATGAATCAAGATGAATGTATTATATCTCTCTATATTGTTAGAATACTTTTCTAGAATTTTGACCAATGAAAGCATACTAACATTCAAAATTTCCTATGCTACCTATCCTTCTAATGAAGCCCATGAGTGCCTCCTAACCAATGGAGATGTGCAAATCATTGTAGCCCACTAATTAGCATCAATATTAGTAAAGAGAGTGGAAAGCAATACCAATACATATTCTAATTGCTAGTGAGATGATTGATTAAGCAATGATACAATCCAATGTAATACGTCCCTATCTTGAAGAGACTGTAGAAGAGTAGTACCACTACTGCAAAAATACTTCATTGATGCCCACAAATTAGCTTGAGACTCCAATTTATTCATGGTTAGCTTCCACTTTACATATACATCCTTGTAAGACAGTGCTATTATAGAGATTGATAAGAGCTTGCATTATACCTTGTTGAACCAATTGAGAAATATGTGGTTTCAACTGATGGATAAGTACTTGCTCAATCAAACTCACATCCATCACTTCTAATGCCATTTGAGAGTCATCATAAGTCATGAAACAATATGCCAAAGTATCCATAATTTCTACAAAAGGAATATCCATCCTATTATAACCAACATCTCTGATAAGATTCATATTACTTTGTTTCCCTGCCTGTGCAGTGTATTTGTGTAGTACTACCTACCTATGGAGAGCGTAGTCATGCAGTACCTGCAGTTACTAAATCAGTCTCATAACTTTTAGTTGAAAGCTCCAATTGACAAACTTCTTAATTCAAATTGAATCCAACACTTTCCTCTTCGAATAGAGCACTTAATAGTAAATTTTGGAGCAAGTAAAAAAAAAGATTGCCCAAAGTTGGCTAACTAAAACTATCCACAACCTACCCTAATTGAATGAGCTTGTAAGAGGTCTATAATTATAACTTTGATCCTATTAAACCCTAAAGACTCATTGATAAAGTATGAGGTACTTTTTTGGATACCAAGTCATCAATTTATGATTAAGGAAAAGTAATCAAAGTCTCAGACCGCCAATTTTAATGACTGCATTGAAGGAATAATATCTGAAAATCATTGTATGAATGGAATCACTATCGAGATGAATCATCCAATGCCAACACAAGAATTTGCCATGCCAACATGAATATCATCTTATCACCATTGCCAACAATAGTAAGACATTGCTATAGACATATAGCATAAGCATTTAAGTGTTTCAGTAAAAGACCCAATACCACCACAAGCATGTCATTAGCATAACCCATGTACTTAAAAGTAATTTGTGTGATTGACATTATTTGGATACAATTGTACATGTGTGTGACATTCAATAAGTCGGTGTAGTTAGTGACTTAACCACAGTTAGTCTTGGTTAGTCATATCTATGTGTGTAAGTCTCGTTCAGTGAGTATGATGGAAGAATAATGGAAGAAGAACAACAATGAGCTGAGGCTCGTCTTCTGCTGCATGAACGCCTGAAGCCTAAAGGCTTGGTAGTGGCCATTTGACATCAAGACATCAGATCTGAAGAAAATGTCAACAAAGGAGACTATGCCTGTAGCCCTTTTTTTTGCAGAAGCTATATCTTGCTCAGAAATGGATTTTGGAGAAATGGCCCACTATTCTTGACTGTTTCGATGTGGTCTACAACTTTGCAAAAGAAACTTTTTTCAAATTCCTCATAGATTTTGAGATATTCAACACAGACCTGTGTAGACTAGTTGTTTACTGCAATAAACAGCAGGTGATAGCATCATTGCTTGACTAAGAGCTCATATTGGGAGCTTGAAGAACTAATTATAGATAAAAAATAATAGTGGTCTACTATATACAAACAACCTGCAGCATGTATGCACCTCTGACATGAGCTTGGAGCTCTCAAACTTGTTCAGGAGTACCATTGAAGCATAGATATATGCTGGGAAGTCATATGGACTTAACTCACGCATCGGAGCTAGGATTTTATGCTATAAAAATATTCAGATTTGGAAAATTTTAATGGCTTAAAACTGTCATTGAATGTAGGCAACAAGCATTGTCTCTTACTGAAGCATTACATGTCATTTTAGAGCTCCGATCATTTGTATGACCTAACATATGTATGTTGAATGCTTGGAAGACTAAAGAGAGCATTGGCTACAACTGAGGATTGAAATCTAGAGATGAAACAAATGCCTTGACATATACTTGACTAGTCATTTACAGTAAATGCACTATATGACATTGCCTCTCTACATTCCTGAAGAAAATAGCATCATTTATCACTCAGGATCTCAAAGGAGTTGATTTCTTGAATGTCAGGAAGGTACCTGAATGTCAGATTGTAGGTTTTAGACTGAGTATTCTCTTTACTGCAGTAAGAATACATGAGACAGAGATATAGTACTTGTAGAGTCTATGCATTGACTAAAATACCTATGGGTTATCCCACATGCTTGTGGATGTTTCTAAGGTTGTAAAGGGTTGAAATACCCTGTTTCTTTAGTGCAAAAAATTATTGCAAGAAACTAGTCAAACTATCCTGAATTGTAGAAAATTGATCAAAATGTCGTGAATTGTAAGAAACTGTCTTCAATTGCAAGAAACTGGTCAAACTGTCCTGAATTGCAGGAAACTAGCCCTGAATTATAGGAAAAGGAGTTAGATACTTACAAGTTATATACATCATTGAATACCTAAGCTACAACTATGGCAAATGCTCAAGGCACTAACAATATCACTTAAATTGTGGGAGAAAAGTTGGACAACAAAAATTTTTCTTTATGGAAGTTTTGTATGAAGAATTTTTTGGTTGGTAGAGGTTATTGGGACTTATGTACATGTGATGAGGCTGAACCTAAAGTGCTTGAAACGAATCCAACAAATGATCAGAAAAGGGCTCATAAGCTATGGACTAAGAGAGCATGCACGGTGTTACATTGGTTTTCCTTATGTATATCAGATGCTATGGTTATACAAATTACTGGATGTAGTTTCCCAAAGGATGCATGGGACATACTCATGAGGAATTATGGAAATGTAACATATGCAAGAAAGATTCAGCTGAAGCAATAGTTCAATAACATGTCTAGGAATGGTAGAAGCATTCAGGCCTACACTACAGAGATTAAGAACATAGTGGATTAGCTTTCCACCATTGGATCTTTAGTGTTTAAGGATGATATGATTACAATGACATTGAATGGACTTGGCAAAGAGTATAAAGCATTTGATGTGTTTATTTTTGTGAGAGTTGAATCCCCTAATTGGGATGAGGTGATTGCTTTGCTACTGCATGAGAAAGTTAAGCTTGGGCTGAATACAGGTTCTAGTACATCTCAAAGCAGAGACATTGTTTTTTACTCTAGCTAGTGTGATAAAGGTGGCAAAGGCCGTGACTCTTTTCAAGGTCAAGGAGACACTCAAAACACTTATGGACAACATTAGTAGAATGCCTGGCATGGCACGAATACACAGGACAGGGCCAACATGGATCTAGTGGTTTTCGAGGCAAGGGGAGATTCCCTAGAGGCAGATGAGGATCTTGGCACCAATCCAAGAGGGACAAGGACTGTCATTATTATGGCAGATATGGGCATATAGCCAAATATTATCATAAGAAGGAAGCTGACATGAAAGCCAAGGGTAGACAGCATGGAAATTATGCTTCATCTAGCGGAGTTCCTGATGATTAGGGTAACAGGTTGTTTGCCATGCAGCATGTGTCTAAGAATGCATCTAGGCAGAACATAGATGAGAGATGGTACATTGATTTAGGGGCTTCAAATCATATGACACCCCATGGAGAATGGTTTGATGAGATGGTTGCAAGTTCGCATGGACATGTTTGTATTGGGGATGACACCTAGCATACTATTCAGCATAAAGGAGTTGTACCTTTGTTGATGCTTGATGGCAAGAAAAAGAGCCTGCATGATATACTACATGTACCTACAATAACCAAGAATATTTTTTCAATTGGACAGATGGTAGAATAGAATCTGTAGGTGAGATTTAATAGAGATGGATGCTTTGTTGAAGAATATGGTAATGGCTGCAAATTGATTGCTAGAGGTTGAAGAGATGGCAGAATGTTTACTCTTGATGCATCAATTCTGGAATTGAGAGCAGCTATGTTTGCACATGATGGTGGTGCTATATGGGATGTTGAGATATGATGTTATAGCACCACCGTCATGTTTGCACATGATGGCGGTGCTATATGGGATGTTGAGATATGGCATAAGTGGATTGGCCATGTAAATGTACAAAAGTTGAAATCTATGCAGCAGAAGGAGATTGTGCTTGGACTACCTAAGTTCAAGTATCATGACTTTGGACATGTATGTGATGTATGTCAGTTTGGAAAGCAAACAAGGTTTCCATTTATAGGACATGTACATAATAGCTCACGACCCTTGCAGTTGGTACATTCAAATGTATGGGGTTTGTCTCATAATGCTTCATTTGGTGGTGCTCGTTACTATGTATCCTTCATTGATGATTTCAGCAAGTACACTTGGATTTACATACTAAAACATAAGGATGATTTGTTTTATGCATTCAAGGATTTCAAGAAGCATGCTGAAAATGAGTTGAGCTATAAAATTTCTTGTCTTAGATTAGATGGAGGTGGAGAATATATCTCTATTTACTTTGATAGGTACCTTGCTAAATATGGGATCAAAAGACGGTTAACTTGCAGCTATACACTGCAGCAAAATGGTGTAGTAGAAAGGAAAAATAGGGTACTGATGGATTCGGCAAGAGCTATGCTAAATGAGAAGAGTTTGCCAAATGGTTATTGGGCTGAAGCAATAGTGACTATTGTCTACGTGCTGAATAGAACCCCTACATCACGGATTCATGATGTAACTCCATATGAGAGGTTCTATGGTCATAAGCCTGATATTTCACACTTAAATGTATTTGGCAGCATTGCGTATGTGCATGTTCCTGATGAAAAGAGGAAGAAATTGGATCCTAAAGCTGTCAAGAGTGTGCTCCTTAGTTACGCACAAGACCGAAAAGCTTACAAGTGTTATGTACCATCTACACATGAGACATTGATTAGCATAGATGTTGTTTTTTATGAGCTGGCATCGTGGTATGGTAATCCTGTTGCAGTGGCTACTGATGGATCAGCTAGCACTAAATATACTGAAAATACACCTACAGTGACCACAGTTATAGAGATATGAGAGAGTCAGAAAACCAGTTGACAGGTTTACATACACTAGTTATTCAGCCCGCCATCATGCATATATGGCTAGTGTGACAGGTTACAAAGAACCTACAAATTTTGATGATGTAGTTACATACGATAATTGGTGTGCTGCCATGGATGAGGAGTATGTAGCCCTTGCTAAAAATGAGACATGGAAATTGGTTGAGTTGCCTGAAGGAAAAATCCCCATTGGCTGCAAATGAGTGTACAAGGTGAAGTGCAAGTCAGATGGTTCGTTAGAATGCTATAAGGCCATGTTGGTTGCAAAAGGGTACGTGCAGCAATATGGCCTTGACTATGAGGAGACTTTCAGTTTGGTGGCTAAAATGGCAACAATTAGAACTGTCATTTCTTTGGCAGCATGCAAAGGCTTGAAATTATGGCAAATGGATGTCAAGAATGCTTTCTTGAATAGTGATTTGTTTGAGGAAGTATATACGGAGCAACCTGAAGGCTATGTTCACCCGGACTTTCCTACACATGTATGTAAGCTGAAAAAGGCTTTATATGGGCTAAAAGAAGCACCTAGAGCATGGAATGCTCGGATTAGCAATTATTTACAGCAACATGGATTAGATTGGGTGATGTAGATCATTGTCTGTTCACGAAGAAGACAGATCATGGATATGTGTTTCTAGTGGTTTATGTAAATTATATTATCATCACTGGAGATGATGAAGAGGGCATTGCTGAAATTAAATCATGTTTACAGGCTAAATTCAGAGTCAAAGACCTTGCTGAGCTAAAGTATTTTCTTGGAATTGAGGTATTCTCTACACCTCAAGGTATATAGCTACTATAGAAGCAATATGCTCATGACATGTTATAGAAGTATGGTATGGCCGAATAACTGAATGCAAGCCTATGGAGACACCTCTTGATCAGAATGTCAAGCTGCAGATCGATGTTGGGAATGACATAGAGAATGTGACCATGTATCATGGGCAGGTTGATATACTTGACTATTACCCATCCTGACTTATGTTATGTAGTGGGGCTGATTAGTCAGTTCATGCAGAAGCCTTGCAAACCACATTTAGATGCAGTCAGGAGGATCATGAGATATGTAAAGGGTACTATAGATTATGGGTTGTTTTATGCATATGGAAAATCCCTTGACTTGATAGGGTTTACTGATGCTGAATGGCATGGTGGTACCTATGACAGGAGGTCAACCAGTGGTTATGCATTTGGATTGGGCAGCAGTATGATCATTAGAAGAGTAAGAAACAGCCTACTGTTGCATTGTCCAGTATAGAAGCTGAGTATAGAGGAGCTGCCTTAGTGGCTTGCAAAGTAGTTTGGTTGATGAAACTGCTGAAAGACTTAGGAATACAACTAGAAAGCAGAGTGAGATTGCATTGTGATAACCTCAGTAGTATTATGTTGGCTAGCAATCATGTCTACCATGCTAGGTCCAAACATATTGAGGTTCACTACCATTTCATCATAGAAATGGTTCTTACAGGGCAAATTGACTTGATTCATGTGAAGATTGAAGACCGGGTAGCAGACATATTTACCAATCTCTTGATAAAGAAAAGTTCATATACTTTAGACAGCTACTTGGAGTTTATCAAATGGTTTGAACTTGAGGAGGAGTGTTAGAATATCAAGCTCCCGTTACTCTTCAATCAGTCTATCTTTATGTGTGTGACTAACATTAGTTAGATACAACTGTACACATGTGTGACATTCAATAAGTCAGTGTAGTCAGTGACTTAACCACAGTTAGTCTTGGTTAGTCATACCTATGTGTGTAAGTCTCTTTCAATGAGAGTATGATGGAAGGATAATGGAAGAAGAATAACAATGAGCTGAGACTCATCTTCTGCTCCACTTTGTCTCTCTCCCTCTCTTCCAATATAATGCTCTATCATCCAAGAGCTCAAAAAAGTGTAATGGCCTCTAGCTTGTTGTTGCCATCAAGAGCCCCAAAACATTGCTTCTAGATTGAATCCCATAGCTCCATAATCTTCAATATTACCAATATTAAAGAGACTTTCTCAAAGGAAGGCAATAGAGTTGATAAATTGATATTATGGTTGAAGCTTATCATTGAGCATTCAACATTTGAGAATGGCTCTTGATATTTCAATTATTGAGGAAGTTGAAGAAGAAAATATTTTATGATTCCCCACTTAATTCATCAAAAGAAGCTCTATTTTTCTTCAATGGAAGAGAACTAACCTTTAATATTCAATGAATGAGCTCCAATGTTGGCCATGAAGAAGAAAACCATACAGAATTCTTGTATTGGAAAAACTTTGGCTCTCTTTATGCTTCAAAAAGAAGGAATGTCAAGCCTTAAGAAGAATCCCCAAATTTATATTCAATGGGAGCTTCAAGAGTTGAAGAAAGCTCTAGTGTCTCTAATCTTGATCAAATCTCAAGAGAATCTTGTTGCAAGTGAACTTAATGAGTTAAGAAAGGTAAAAGCCCTCTAGATATATAGAATTTTGTTGAAATTTCAATGGCTATTCATGACCTACACCATTAGGGTTTGTGGAAAGCAAAGAATGAAGAAATGAGATTGAATGAGAGGCATTATAGTCAAGAAGTTGCTTATTATCCTTCTTGAAGAAGGTATAAACCTCTGGAGTAGGGCACGTGGCCTGAAATAGAGAGTTGTAATGTTGAAAATTTAGTGCAAATTGCACTGATCAATAGCCTACAACCATGGAGTAAAATGGATCAGGACGCATACTCTACCTATTGCAAATGATGCCTAGAAATTACCTATGTTGTCCATTCACGACAAAGCAAGATTCATGGAGAAGGATAAGAGAGATGGGTTGAAGCTTCCATGGAAGTCTTAGGAATGAAGAAGGAAAATCTTTTTCTCAAAAGTATCCACTGTCAAAAACTCAACTAATGTCAAATTAACGTTTCTTTCTCAAAGTTGCCTTTGAAATGACTTGTAATGGATGCACAATCTACTATTTTTGAAATGGTTTGGTTATATCTCTCCAAAATCTTTGTCAAAGCTCCAAGTTTAGTCTTTGCGCCAAGTAGAATGCCTATAAGTACTTACCATGTGATTCATGTACTGTTATCCAAGATTTATAATGGAAAATTAGAGAAAATATTTATAAAAATGAGAAAATGAGCAAAAATAATTTCAAAGGGATTTTCATGTAGCGTAATGTTAGAGAAAAGAAATCATGGAAAGACTATTTTTGTGTAACACTTGGTGGTTGATTTATAGTTAGAGTTGTTTGAGCACAATGGGTCATACACGTTGCATTTTCATTTAAGCATGGTACCAAAAGAAAAACTATTGGATACAAAACACTTAAATAAGTTTTGATTTTATTGTGTATTATGACATATAGTTTTCATTTTATTTAAGTTTGAAAAGGAATTGTAGCATAGGGTAGCCCAATACTATTCCTTTGTAATGTAGCATAATCTTAGAGAAAAGAAATCATGGAAATACTATTTTTGCATAACGCTTGGTTGATTTATAGTAAGAGTTATTTGAGCAAAATGGGTCATACACATTGCATTTGCATTTAAGCATGGTATCAAAAGAAAAACTCCTAGATACATAGCACTTGTATACCTACTTATGACCAATGTTGAGTGTGTGAGGTTCCTTTACTATAGGGTAGCATGGTGATCTTTTCTATGTGAGACTGGAATTTTCTTGGATCGTTATATACATTAAAAGAGAGGATATGTTTGAGACGGTGCATGTTGGGGCCGATTCCTGGGTGCATGAGAGCCATAGAGACCACAAAAATAAGTTCTGAGGGTGCTTTATTTATGTGTATAATGAGGTATTAGTCACCTAAATGTATGGGATACTCCCTTTTCCTTGGATTCAGGATGGATAATACATTGGACTACAGTTTGAAACTCGTGTCTATAAACAAATTCATTAGATAAATCATTTCATAGCATCCAGATGCTCTTGGCCATGAGGTCGTGGGAGTTGTTTTGGTGTGTGTAGGAGCTTGGCTAGAGCCTTAGAGCCAGTGTCATGCTCATTTTTAGTCTCAATAGGTGGTGCATTTGTTGGGAGCTCCTAATAAGTGTCAATTTTCGAACCTTGGCTAATAAGAACCTAGTTAGTTAATGCATGCCAAAAAGTGTCAACATAGATCCAATATATCGTGATAGAAATTGTCAAGTTGAGATTCAATGTCAAGAAAGAGATGAAAGGACTAGACTGAGAGTAGAGATTCTTAGGATGTATTCCCCTAAGTGCAACAATCCTATATCACTAAGAGTAAGAGATTTTATTGACCCAATTAATATCCCAATTAGTCCATCAAAGGGAGGAGGAAGCTTTAGCATTCCCCTCAAAAAGTTAGTCTATTGCTAGTGAGAGTGTAATCCCCCTTACACAAAACCCTAGAAAACCCAGTCCTTATGATGGCACAACCAATTGGGATACCTACAAGAATAGTGGATTTTTCAACACGCTTGGTTTTTCCCTACCCATTTTTTATGGGTTAGTAGAGGAGGATGTGGAACTCCATATTAGTGAGATCCAAAAGTTAATGCTTAATTATCATCAAAGGAAATCTTATGATGTTCTTTAATATGACTTTGAAAAGAGCTACAATGTGGTATCATGGCCTAGAAGACGAAACCATAACTACAATAGACCTATTTTATGCAGCCTTCCAAAGAGAGTTTGTTACCCCTAAGAGAGGTCGTCAATATTGGTTGCGTGTTTTGAATAGCACATCAAGAGCCTCATGAGTATGCTTGAGCTTATGTTAAGAACTTAAAGGAGGTGTTTTGCAAATTGCAAGACTCTATTCCCATTCCACCTGCCACCCAACTATGGTACTTCTTACATGGATTGGACTTCAACATCTAAGTGTAGTTGAGTAGTGCTCCTCTCACTAATATAAATACTACCATTACACAAGCAAAGAAGGTAGAGCCATGATTATAAGAGGCCTATGAATCAAGGGGTAAAAATCTCTATTTAATTCTAGGTCCTAACATTAATTTGGCATTACCTACAACTAATGGAGATCAAGGGGCAATAAGTTCATCCATAACAAACCCTAATATAAGAGGAGGCATCATGCAAAATATACCTATGTTGCCACCTCCTTCTAATGCTATTATGCCAATGGCTAGCCCAATGGACCCATTAAATAGTGGAAGCCAAATGACAAATCCCAATGTAATGCGAACTGATCAGCCACACCAAAATCATACTAGGTGGTTAAGCCATTAGCACTCCAAGCGGATGATCACAGTTATGAGTCTAGTGCATCAAATGTTCTTGGAAAAGTCATGGGTATGATGAAGCATTATATTGACATGATAATTGAGCAACATAGATGGATAGCCATAGACATAAACTTCCCGAAGAATTATAAAACTTAATAGGAAGTCAATGCCCTAAAGAGGGTGGTTCTTTGAGATATAGTTGTCAGTGGTGTGGTGGTGAGCACCTCCTACAGAATTACCCTCATGTGAAGTGTGATATATGTGGAAAGTTAGGACATATGGCCAATACTTGTTGGTGTAGAGCTAGTTCATGTGGGAGGCTTTCACTCAACCGCCAAGACCCATGGACCGCTTATTGTTCAAGCGTTCCAAGCCGAGCACTAATGGCTACCTCTCACATAGCCGATGCGCCATCCATATCTGCGGGTGTAGTGAGCTTACCTCCATGCTGATTGAGTTACCTCCTCTCCCGCACACTCCAGTAGCTCCACGATCCAAGTGCAAGCTCCATCCTCAAGCTCCACACTCCAAGCTCCATTGCCGCGAGCAAGAGAAGAGAAGAGAAGAGAAGAGAAGAGAAGAGAAGAGAAGAAGAGAGGAGAAGATGGAGAGCTTCTCCTTCCCGGTCCCTCACCCTCACACACTCACTCCCTCACACTCTCACACTCCCTCTCTCAAGCACAAGCTCAAGCAAGCAAGAAGAAGAAGAAGAAGAAGAAGAGGAGAGCTACTTTTGGCCACACACAAGAATGAGCTTCTCATTCACTTTTTAACTTTATATACAAAACCCTAAATCTCTTTTGGACGGTCATCCCCTTATCCCCTTTTTTACATGGCCAGCTGTGGCCTAGGCCCTTTTTCCCATTGTCCTTCTATCTTCCTAGCTTCCTTTCCACTGCCCGTTCTACATTTACAAATTGCACGGGTGAGAGCCCGTCGCTCCTTGAACTAAACCATGATGCGCTTGTGCTCTTTTACAAAAGTATTGACTTTCGCTTTTCCTTGCACGTCTTTCTCCCTTATTTAGGACTTTTCTCCTTGTGCGTCTTTGTCTTCCGTTTCACTTTGCCTTGGCCTTTGCCTTCTGCTTTAGCTTTTTCATATTTTCCACCTTGTTCGTCTGAGGGTTAACATTACGCCCCTCCTAGACGAGTGCCAGTCCCATGGCACTCACCATCGTAGGTAGCAGGCTTTAGCATGCACGGAAGACGTGGGTGGCAAGGACGTTTGTGGTTGCCATGGAGAAGTGTTGGTAGTGGTGGGGAGGAAGGTCGTTGGGGGAACGTTGGTGGTTTAGGTGGCTGGTGGTAGGGCTATTCTTTGTGGGGATTGCATTGATAGAGTACAAGTGGCAATTTGTTGGGGATTCTGCACATGACAATTCTTGGTGGTCTCGCAGGATGATAAAGGATAGGAATTCAGAATTGAGTGTCGATGAAGAGCGAAAGACACCTTCGTTGGAGTCTTCAATACCTGCAATTGAAAACCTCTCATAGATGGTCTCTCGCTAGGGGTAGTGCTAGTCTTCTCTGTCGTGCACAAGACATAGTTTAATTAGTTTGGGAGATAGGTCGAACTCTAAGCAAGCTGAGAGTATTTTCTTACACTTGAGGACCCAAAGTGTGTATATATTTTGGTGCAAATATTATGTGAGTGCTCGTCCATACTTAGATATTACGTAGTTAGAAGACCGCGGGCTGGTTTCTCATAACAATGTGGGGATGAAGCAAAGTTGTCCATGTTGAGAAGAAGTACACGTGAAGCACGACATAACATAATTGAACATAGGGACACTGCACTATCGATAGCTGGTAGCTATTGGACCTGCGTGATGAGGACAGTGTACTTTTCATGGCCATTCGTGCGGTGCTTACCACAATTCATTGCAATGGTATTAAGGCAGAGTGCAAGAGGGAATCGTGTGAATGGGTCAGGGTGAGAGGTCTAACCATAGGCGAGACAAGCTCCCTAGGTATGTCCTGCCCTTGATATGCCTTGAACTATTGTGGGTGATGTTAGGGGGCTAGGGGACTAGGGGACTAGGGACGGAGCCAACCGACCAAGCTCACTGTAATTTGAGGACCACTAGGTGCTATGCTGTGATCGTGGGTGCTTCTTATCGTTTCGTTCTTTTCTATTTATTTTTTCTTTTTCTATTTTCTTTTTTGTTTCTTTTTCTTATGCTTTTTTCTTTCTTTCTTTCTTTCTTTGTTTTTGGATCTCTTTTTTTTTTTGACTTGCCTGAGTACAACCATTGCAATATGTTGAGGCTATCAGCCTTTCAATGGGTTGGGAAATGTCAAGCTTCGAAGGCTCAAGAAATGGATATTACAGTGATGATTGTGCCCTAGCCTCGTTGTTAGAGAAGCAGTTGTTGAAATGGGGAGATACACTTGAGATACTGCAAACCTCTTTGCAATACACAATGTTGGTACAATTGAGGTAACAACCGTCGTGAGCCCACTGTAGAGTTTGACCCAAGAAGAGAGCACAGCCCATGACTATGCTTTGGTTCGTGCGATGTGGGCACTCGCAAGTGATTTTTCACGTTCGGCAATGTGGCTTTGTCGCGATTCTTTGTGAGGTTGGTGGTCTTGCGGTGACTTGGGCATTGAACACATTTGCATGAAGACCTGTGTCATCCTGCATCCACTTGTCACTTCATGAGAGTATATGCAAGTCGCATGTGTCAAGTACAAGGAACAAATGCAATCACGTCAAGATATAACTTTTTCAAAATCCTATGATGTTGATTGCGATGCCTATTCCGGTGCTTGTTAAAGACATGGAATATATTAGCGATAGGTAAGGGAAGTGTGTACAAGTGGGGAGCCTACCCCTTTAACCATCAAAAGACAAAAAGTTATGGCAGGATGGCTTGTTAAGTTTCTTGTATATCATAGGGGCTACTCAATCTGCACGAGGCAGGGTGAGTCCCGGTAATTAGGCGACTGAGGTTACGTTGGTGAGGGGCTCTTGTGAGGTTGGGCAGGGAAGATGTCGGCAGGGACCTGAATGGTGTAGTCTCTGGTCGCAACCGTTTCCAAAATGATTTTGAACAGTGCATCGAACTCTTCCTTGTCTCGAGCTGCCCTTTCTGCCTTTGAGCACCTTGTGCCCAAGCGTCTGTTGGGGGACTCGCACAACCGGCGTTGCCCCACCTTGTGTGCTTCTTGGAGCTTCTACTCCCGTGGCTTGGGGATTCTTCGGCCTATGTCCGAGATAGTGTCGCTTGGGACCTCGTTTCTTTGCGTACCTTTTGAGGGTAGGCACGTAGTGCACCTACGGAGGAGCTTGTGCTGCATGTTCCCTTCGACAGCGGAGAGTGTCTTTGTAAGCCAACTGCTTTGGGTCCTCCATGTATTCCATGTAGGGGGGCCTGCAAAATGTGAACCAAGGATTAGGCCTTGATATAGGATAAAACCAATCGCATGAAAGGGATTATAGTGTGGTCTATCAAGCGCATATGACGCGAAGGGGAGGGGTGGGGCATGCAGTGTTTATTGTAGAGGGATGGCTTTCATGATGATGTTCATTTGGCCTCCAGCCATTAGCAGATCATGGCTCATGCTAAGTTACGTGGACTGATTGCCATAGAGTGAGGCAGGGCTCATCCTTGGAAGGATAGACCAGAAAGGGGAAAGGTGTATAGAAAGGGACGGTACCCTGACTACACCATCAGAGATGTTGGTCAGGGCTTCCTATGGTGGTAATGAGGGTTGCATGCCCTCCACCTGGAAGTGGGAATGGTCACACAACTTCTAAATGTGTGGTGAGAGGAGGACCTGAGGAGCTTAGCCTGTTGAACCCAACTCTTCTCCCTGCGCTTGACTATTATTGCTTGTGTGTGTTGATAGTGTCTATACAAGGTCACAAAAGCCATTAAATAAACATATCCATGAATCCATGTCACTTCATGAGGATAAAAGCCAATTGTAGAACTCCGGATTGTATTGGAGCATGGCACACGCATCTAGTACTCATGGCAGCTTACTCAATACCGATAGATATTTTGCAACTTTGAGTAGCATGGAACCTTCTCCGAGTCTACTGGCAACATGTAACTCCTCCTCAGTGAGAACCTTATCAGACAGAGAGTTCTCTTGGCTAGTTTTAGCTAAGTACGTACCTCGAATGGCAGTCAGCACCACTCGAAAGGAAGTTGGTGCCACATAGGTTGGGTCTCTTTGAGACCACCGCCATTTGGTCAATCGTTCTTCTGAGACTGTCATGATCTGGGCTCCTAATTCGGCCATTGCAATGCGGTTTTCACACCAATGTTGTTCAAATTGACTTCGACCCTCTGATAGTCTCTTTAGTTGCTCTATCTCTAAGAGATTTGGTTGGTAGAGCACATCGTTGAATGTGACAGTTAAGCATAGTTCGTCGGCTTCCTCGTCTGAGATGAGTCGCACGCGTTCAAACAGGAGCCTATTATAGTGCTCATCAAGATGTTCTTGCACTTCCCAGGATAAGGGAAATGGCAAGTATTCTTCGAGTTTCTCTTTAGGGAATGTGCCCATGTTTGCCAGGACGTAGACACGTGCGAACACTTTGAGCTTAGCATCCAACTCGATTAAGCATTCTATGGCACTTCTATGTTCAACGAGGGCTTGCTCGGTTGCTATGTCATGCAAGGTTCTAGGAGTTTGCCTAGGCTTTAGCGTACTGGGGGCGACAAGCAGGTTTGGCCACGCTAGGACTTCTTATTCTCTCGGAGTTTCCATGTTTCTCCTGAGGCTTCGTCATTGCATCATGGTTCTCCTTGGATATGACTAGTATAGATTTGTCACCCTGTTGCGACAACATCGTATCCACTCTTGATTGGTCAATGCGAGTTCTAGTGTCAGTGGATTGAGTGTTGCAAGCAGCCGTTGATGGTGACGAATGCTTTGATTTTTTAGAGCACATGGATGTGTCTGAGGTTTCACCGCTATTAGGAGAGGCGTCAATGGGGTCATTGGTGGATGGACTCGATGCTTTACTCCTCAGCTCTCCAGTGTTCTTGGTGTCAATGTTCTTGGGATCCACAACCACTTGTAACTACTCTTGTTTTCATTTTTTTCTCCTCTTTTTCTTGGTCAGTAAAGGTGCATCTCTCAATGACTCAGGACCCTGGACTAGGTCAACCCATTGATGTGCTTGGTTGGGCCTCAGCATTTTCTTTCTCTAGTGTGTCCTTATGGGACATAGCCGTGGCCTGCTGAGTAGCCACGCTAGGTTGTGAGGGTATAATTGCCTCTCTTTTTGGAGAGTCTAGCTCTTCAGCCAATTCCCTTCTGTTTAACTCCTTCAGCCTAGGCTTTAAGCACTTTGGAAGTGTTGGAGTTGTCAAGGATGTTGGTTGCGGCACCTCCTCCAGAGGTGAACTGCTAAGGACAGGTTCCGCAAGGGGCATTGTCACGACCAAGGGCTGTGTGCTATGATCCCTGATTGGAAGTAGTGGCGACTATTTCAGTGGGCTGGCTACTCTTGGTGGATTGCAGTGTTAGGTCCCTAGGGTGATCGGAAGTGGTCGTGTCTTTTGTTGCCCTTTGAGCATTCATCTGTGTAGATGGAGCATGAGTTGATCCAATCCCATTAGGTTGCACAGGCATATCATTGGCCTGAGAGCTACGGCTAGTGTCATGTCCCACCTTTTAGACATTTGGAAGCTTAGATGGAGATAGAGATTGGGAGTGAGCAGCCGCCCTTGACGACTGCTGCTGTGCTTTCTATGTTCATTTGGAAAAGGAGGATGTAGGAGATCTAGGACCCTTAGGTGGACTTGGCACTGGCTGAATGATTTGCTCGAGGCTATTAGACGATTGTGCCATTTGCTTTGTTGAGCGATCAGCCTTGCCATGAGCAATATTGTGCCTATGATGCTTCTTATCCTCTCGGGAAATTAAAGGCTTTTTGGGCACTAATGGCTTTTGTGGATGCTCAATGGTTACATATGACATCTGCTTATTAAGCATGCTAGGCTGAGGCTCTTTCTTTCGAACACTCATGTTTGGTTTCCTACCTTGGGAGGACTGGTCCGATTCTGGGACTGGTCTGATTCTGGGAATCGAATCGGAAAGGTAGTCCAATTTTTGGAGTCGAACGGTCCAACTCCATAGATAGGGCAATCCTATTCTGGGACTCGGATGCACTCGTCTGTCTGCGCGACCGACGGCCCATGAGTTGCACACGAAGCCTCTAGGCTGACGTCTACCTCACCAAATCATGCCATGCCGCCTAATTAGATGCAAAGCCACATAGGAAAATGCCTAGCATACCTAAAAATGGTGTGGCACTCGAATCGATCAGTATGTTGACGATCTCCCCGCAGCTCTCTCTCTCTTCTCTCTCTCCGTGGCTCTCAAGCTCACTCTCTTCTCAGAGGGCAGGATGTCAAAGGTGGCCTTTTCTGGTTCCCTGGGCCTCTTATTGCCACATCCCAACCTGCTGTGACCTCAGAGGTTAGTCCCTCACACTCTTCCAACCAAAAATCTAAATCTGTGTCCCTATTTTCCTATTTCAGCCTATTATACAGCAACAGAAAACCCTACTGTTTTTCTTCTTTTTTCCTATCCTAACCTTAACCTAATGCAACAAAAATCAAAACCAGAGATGGAGATGGATGGTCCTACTCTAATTATATTCAACAACAAATCAAAAACCTACTTGCTAAGGAGATCGAATACCTCTTCAAACTCTCCGGTTTCCTACCTATCTACCTCAAGCACCGATTCGAGGAAAACCCTACTCCAATGCTCAATTCGAAGCGCGTAAGCACTCAAGGCTTGAATTCGTTGGTCCCAGCAATGGAACCAAAATGTGGGAAGCTTTCACTCAACCATCAAGACCCACAGACCGCTTATTGTTCAAGCGTTCCAAGTCGAGCACTAATGGCTACCTCTCACATAGCTGACGTGCCATCCATATCTACGGGTGTAGTGAGCTTACCTCCATGCTGATCGAGTTACCTCCTCTCCCGTGCACTCTGGTAGCTCCATGATCCAAGTGCAAGCTTCAAGCAAGCTCCATCCTCAAGCTCCACGCTCCAAGCTCCATTGCCGCGAGCAAGAGAAGAGAAGAGAAGAAGAGAGGAGAAGATGGAGAGCTTCTCCTTCCCGATCCCTCACCCTCACACACTCACTCCCTCACACTCTCACACTCCCTCTCTTAAGCACAAGCTCAAGCAAGCAAGAACAATAAGAAGAAGAAGAAGAGGAGAGCTACTTTTGGCCACACACAAGAATGAGCTTCTCATTCACTTTGCAACTTTATATACAAAACCCTAAATCTCTTTTGGGCGGTCATCCCCTTATCCCCTTTTTTACCTGGCCGACCGTGGCCTAGGCCCTTTTTCCCATTGTCCTTCTATCTTCCTAGCTTCCTTTCCACTACCCGTCTACATTTACAAATTGCATGGGTGAGAGCCCGGCGCTCCTTGAATTAAACCATGATGCGCTTGTGCTCTTTTACAAAAGTATTGACTTGCGCTTTTCCTTGCGCGCCTTTCTCCCTTATTTAGGACTTTTCTCCTTGTGCGTCTTTGTCTTCCATTGCACTTTGCCTTGGCCTTTGCCTTCTGCTTTAGATTTTTTAGATTTTCCACCTTGTTTGTCTGAGGGTTAACAATTCACTCCAGCAAGGTTGAGCTAGTGAATCATCATTCAATTGATGTGAATTCTTGAGGGGAGGGCCCTAAGCAAATCTTGCAAAGTGGAAAGGCCACCCTAGAGGAAGTTCTTAGTGGAGTAAGTCTAGTAGAGGCACTTCCAATTGATGGAAACATGGCCTCTAACAATGTAAGAGTGATCATTGGAGCCAAAAAATAAAAGAGATTCAGAATGATGACCCTAGTACAAGCAAAAGCTACCCCTAAGTCTATCAGAGGTTGACAAGAAGGTTACAAATGCCAATACCTAAGCGAGCCCTCTTAAATCTGAAGGTGTTTTAGAGGAGCTTATGGTTAAGAGCTAACGTACTTCAAAAGTGAAGGAGGTTGTTAAGACTATTAAAAAGCCAAAAGAGAGAATGGTGTGGTAAGAAAAAAAGACTCTTGCAAAATTTCATGAGTTTGATCTAGTAAATGCTCTCTGTGAACTTGCTACAATAAATACAGTTGTCACCTAACATTTGCAAGAAGTTCAAGAAAATCCTATGAACGGGTTATGTCATAGAACCCATTGGTGTCAATCAAGTGGGTAGTGAATGATGGGAATATATGGAGAAACACTACCCTACTGTGCAAGTATATGCTAATGGCATCTTGATAGAGATTGTTGTGGTAGACCTGAGCTTATTCATAAACATCATGAGTATAGACTTACTGGAGAGGCTTAGTTTGCTCATTGAGAAGGATGTTATTGTTATGAAGTGGAGCGTGTGGAAAATCTAGCAAATCAAACTTCTCAACTATTAAATACAAACAACATTATAATACAGAAGAGGATTTGAATAACTCAATAGATTGAGAAAGACAAGACAAAAACACACAATTGGGTCAAATCTCCCCCATGGCAAAAGCCATGGTTTCCCATCCTTAATTATATATTATAGTTTTACATGGATATTTACATTCATATCTTACATATAATTACAAAGGAAGTACAAATATCAATTGAAATACAGAGTTTTAAGAGTCAAGAAGTATCTTGTAACATGTTGCAGTTGCTGCATAACATTTTGTACTATGAATCTTAACATCTTGATATCATCATCATGTCCGAAGTGTGCCAAAACTCCCAAAAACGACTCTTAAAGCTCTGAATTCTGAAAGGACTCTTAAAGCTCTGAATTCTGATTCCGGATGAGGGAGAAACACAAAAACTCAGTTTTCACTCCCTTTTGTTGTTTTGCATGCGATCCTATTGCTTTTATAAAGAAAGCTAAAAAAGCCTTCTAAACTTAACCACATTAAGAAAATAGCAAGGTATTCCGTAAAGAAAGCTTATTTCAATAAAAGCATATCTTAAATCTCATATTCTAAAATAATCTATATTTTAAAAAATAAATTAATAGTACTAAGGACAATGATCTAATTATTACTAAAGAAGTTTGAACTTATAACTTACAAATAGACTAATAATTTTAATAATACAATATCATATAAATACATAATATTATATATTATACTTAAGATAACTAATCATAATTATAAAATTTACGCTTTGACTTACACTAATGCCCAGTTCTACCCAAAGCCACCCCTACTTGCTCTACACATCAACTGAAGCATTTACAATTGTTTATAAATAAAATAAACAAACAATATTAAATACCTAGTAGTCTTCAGCTATAAATAATTAAAATTGGTTGGAACACTGTTCTAACCTTAATTTAATTTGAGTGTACTCTAAACTCATAAACGTCCATTAATTTTATGTGTATTTTGTAAAATCACCCACGTGCATATTCAATTAATCTGACGCACGAAAAGGACAGGTGTCCCCGTCAACTTCTCACACAAGGAATCCACCTTGTGTAGGAGCCCCAACAAATAAATATAGTTTTATGGAATCCATCGAAAAACCTCACGAAATCCACCGTGGAATATGTCTTTAGTTTTACAGAATCCACCGAAAAACCTCACGGAATCCACATTGAAATATGTCTCCTAGCATCATACCCCGGGATGGGATAGCAATTGTCCTCATTTGCTATTAGCTGCTCAATGTGGAGCTAGCAGTGTAGGGTAACCACTAAGGGTGCGGGTGATCATCTATTGCACGTCTTCAAACAACTGAACTAAGTATCTAATATAGGACAATGAATCAATCCGAGTCTAATTATTAGCAAACATCTTCAACTGAACCAAGTATCTAGTATAGGACAATGAATCAATAAGAGTCTAATTACTAGCAAACAATTAATTCCAATAAGATTAAAAAGTAGTGTTAGTGCTATAGATGTCTTTCATGGGAGTAAGAGAGTCAAAAGATAAGACAAATATTATGAATGCTAGGTCTCATACTCAAAGCATCGACAATAATAGATAAAATTGTTATTCTAGTTTACTAGTAAGTAAAAATTTAACTAAGAATTCCAGAAAGAAAAAGTAAAAAACTTACCTATCTTACCTTTGGAGATCTCTATCTTTACTAGAAAGTGTGAATTCGTAACAAAATTAGGAAGTTGAAGAATTTTTCAAAGTACTTTTAAGAAAAATTTGTTAGTCTCAATGTTTATCAAATCAAAAGATAACAACATTAAAGGCATACCATAATCATCAAAAATTAGAGTGAGAATCATATTGAAGACATACTTTGAATAAAAATAACTTATATCTTCTTGTGAATCAAGTTAGTCTATAACTAGAGAGTTTGAGCTTATAAGGAATATTACAAAACACTTACTTATGACTAAGACTAAAATTTAAAAAGAAACATATTAAAGATAAGGCTAAAGCTGGATAAAATACTAGTCTCTTGGTTTAAAAATAGTAATATTCAAATTCTATGGCATATTTAGATGTGATTATCTTTTAATATATGCATATTTAGACAAAATCATGTCTAATATAAGTTTTAGATCTTTGTACAAGCTAAAACTTTTTCTTTTGGGAGTATACTCAAATTCCAAATGGATTAAAAGCTATCCTACTAGGAAATTAGATGCCTATATGGGTTGAAATTTACAAATTTCACTGTCTTGGTTAACTACAAGACCTAATTTCAAGATAAATAACTTCTAAAGGTAAAGTCATAAAAAATAGGGCTCAAAGTTGGCTACTACACACTTTTTTGCATATTGTTGTGAAATTTACATTCAGGGTCACTTTAGGACTTAAATAACTCGCTAAATATTCAAAATTTGTAAAATATGTGTCTAATAACAATTGTAGATCTTTTCGAGGGCTAAGAATTTTATTTTTACACCATCCTCAAAATAAAAACCAATAAAAAGTTACATTACCTGAAAAATAGTTATTCGAGAGGATTTTTATGGTGAAGCATATGCAATAGCTAGACGACTTTCAAGTGCCTCTTCTATATAGCCTATTACATAAATAAAAACTTAATATGCTTAAACTTGAAACTTTTATAAAATAAAACAAAGCTATGATTTACTATGAAATAAACTTCAAAAGCTTTTTGGCTATAACATCCTGTTTGCATAGCCAAGTCCATGCTATAATCCAAATTCAGAGAAGAATAAATTGGATCAATTCAAGTCAATCAACTGTGGATATAAGGCTATCTAAAACACAAGAAATTTTGCTCTAATATTCATCTATATTGATTTGTCTTGTAGATTGCAATTGTTCCACGGTGTTCGCCTTTATACGCTAATATCATACAATTAAAAACTCAGAGCGTAGCCAAGCTCTAATACCAATGTTAGAAGCGGAGCACATGGCAAATCTAGCAAATTAAAATTCTCAACTATTAAATAAAAATAACATTATAATACATAAGAGGATTTGAATAACTCAATAGATTGAGAAAGACAAGAGAAAAACACACGATTGGGCCCACCCTTCCCCATGGCAAAAGCCATGGTTTGCCATCCTTAATTATATATTATAGTTTTACATGGATATTTTCATTCATATCTTACATATAATGACAAAGAAAGTAAAAATATCAATTGAAATACAGAGTTTTAAGAGTCAAGAAGTATCTTGTAATGTGATGCAATTGCTGCAAAAAATTGTGTGCTCGGACTGTTAACGTTTTGGCATCACCATCACATCTAAAGCATGCCAAAACCCCCAAAACAACCCTTGAAGCTCTGAATTTCGATTTTGGATGAGGGAGAAACAAAAAAACTCAGTTTGCACCCCCTTTTGTTGTTTTGCACGCGATCTTGTTGCTTTTATTAAGAAAGCTAGAAAAGTGTTCTAAACTTAACTACGTTAAGAAAATAGCAAGGTATTCCATAAAGAAAGCTTATTTTAATAAAAGCATATCTTAAATCTCATATTCTAAAATAATATATATTAAAAACAAATAAACTAATAGTACTAAGGACAATTATCTAATTATTACTAAAGAAGTTTGAACTTATAACTTACAAATAGAGTAATAATTTTAATAATACAATATCCTATAAATACATAATATTATATATTATACTTAAGATAACTAATCATAATTATAAAATTTATGCTTCGACTTACACTAACACCCAGTGCTACCCAAAGCCACTGCTACTTGCTCTACACATCAACTGAAGCATTCACAATTGTTTATAAATAAAATAAACAAACAATATTGAATACCTAGTAGTCTTCAACTACAAATAATTAAAATAGGTTGGAACAATGTTCTAACCTTAATTTAATTTGAGTGCACTCTAAACTCATAAACATCCATTAACTTGATATATATTTTGTGAAATCACCCACTGTGGAATCACCCACTGTGGAATCACCCACGTGCATATTAAATTAATCTGATGCACAAAAAGGACAGGTGTCCACATCAACTTCTCGCACAAGGAATCCACCTTGTATACGAGCCCCAACAAATAAATATAGTTTTACGAAATCCATCGTGGAATATACCTCTAGTTTTACGAAATCCACCATGGAATATGCCTCCTAGCATCAGTTACAACTATCCTAAAAATGGCATATGATAGTTTAACATAGTCAGAAGAGATAGTCTCTTGAGTACATGTAACAGTAGCACATGTTGAGTGTATTCTTGAATTTTGTGTCATGCAATTTGTTGGGAGGCCAAGTTATCAATTGCTACTGGGACGATTGTGGATATTACACTATGATTGTTTGGGAGACATCCCAACTGGTCAGTTGATCTTTAGGCATGGATTGAGAAGAATGATTTTGGATGTTTACCTGAAATGCCCACTAAATAAAAGTGCACCCTCTTCCACTACAGAATGCGAGGCACTTGAAGAACACCTCTGCCACTAGAACTTCGAGCTCTAGTGAGTCTAATGAGGATTCCACAATAGAGAAAGTCTATCAAGTGTATTTGAATGAGTTGATAGGGGGAAAAGATCAAATACGCGATGTCGATATTATAGAGTGGGATCTTGGGACTTCTAATGATACCTATCTAATCAAACTCGATACTATATTATCTAATGATAAGCATGCAAACTATGTATCAATCCCACAAGAGTTTAGGGATATATTTGTATGGAGCTATGATGAATTGAAGGGGATTCCTCCTACTATTGGCGTGCACATAGTCCCATTGAAAGAAGGCAGTAAGCCAGTAAGGCAGAAGGTTAGACGAATGCCTTTTGAGCTGAGAGCCTCTTTTTGAGAAATTAATACATGTAAAGAAGGCATGCTTGATCTTTCCCATTGAACACATTGAATGGTGATCACCATTTGTGATAAGGAATAATAATAATAATAAAATCTGCTTATGTGTAGATTTTAAGGAGCTAAACAAGTAGTTAGTAAACAACTACTACTCTCTACCCTTTATTGACAATATTTCAGATTAGCTGGTAGGGTGAGAAATGTACTCCTTCATAGATTGTTTTGTGGACTATAATTAGATGGCCATAGCAAATTATAAGTTGAAAACAATTTTCATTACATTCTTTGATACCCATTAGGGGAGATTTGGACTCAAGTTTGGGCCTTGTAAGAAATTCCACCTCAATGCAATTCAAAAATCCATAAAAATGGCTACAAATTCAAAATTTTCAAGATTTTTTCCTTTTTTTCAAAATATACAAATTAGCCAGGAGCCTTTAAGTTTCAATTAGCCTTAATTGAGAGTTTAGAGGTTAGTTCTTAGAACTAAGTGTCCAATGCTCAAAATTTGACGGCTCGTATATCTAAATCGATTGGCATGAGTTGTGCCTGCCACATTATGTTTGGAATATTTCCATGTATTATCCCTCATTTTTTGAAAGAAACTTCACAAACAAGGATGGATGAAGCTGAATCAGCATCACAAATGGAGATGGCTAGGGTGGAATCAGCATCACAAAGGAAGATGGAAATGTCCAAATCATCATCAAAGAGATATAGGAGAGAGGAATATCACCTCCATGTTGATCTTGATTGTGAGTATGAGCCATTCAGTAAGAAAAACAAACCATGTCTCATGTGTTCTATATCCAAAGAGATTTTTAGGTTACAAGGAAAGAGGAATATAGATCTATGGATTGATGGAAAACTCTATCCAAAAGGTCCTTTACATAACTTCATGCCTCCATTTAGGGATATTACATCCTTAGTAAGCTTCATTGAAAATGGTTATAGTGGCCTCTTAGGATACACGCAACATTTGGATGCCATTAGCAATGTACAGAAGTTAGAAATAGATTTGTTAGAGAAGGAGAATGCCTCTTTGAGGCAAACATTAAAGCAATGTAAGCACAAATTATTGAATAACAAGGAGATTATTTTAGAGCTAGAGAAACAAAGAGATCAATCGAGGCTTAAAGAAACAATATTAGGGGTTCGCAAACAATGTAGGAAGCAGTGGCATTAATAAAAGAATACATGCAGGGAAGTAAGTAAGCTCCATCTCATAAAGTATTTGCAAAGTAATTTATGAAACTGAATATTTTTTATTATGAATACAAGGATATCCTACCACCCAATTAAGAAATGGCTTCAAGCATGGAGGCACCAATTGGACACATTAAAATGCTTCTAAATAAGGAAGATATCAAAGCAATCTTGAAGGATCCAAAGTATCAAAATCTTGTAAAATAAGAGATTGAGATTTTCCTAACAGAGAATCAACTTAGATCAAGTGATATGCATTCTTTCTTGGATGAGGTAGGTATATCTAGTATGAAAAATATACCTATTTACAAATCTCTTTACAGGAAGAAGGAATCTAAGCTATAAGGATTGATATTTTACCAAACCCAAAATCAAAAGAATGCAAAAACAAGTGAATGATTAAGTTCTACAACTCTTGGGAGCTCCATTTGATATCGAAGATATGCATCATTTGGCAGTAGGAGAGGTGATGGTTTACAAAATATTTCACAACTTGGAGGTCCTACAGTCAAAATCTATTCAATTATTTGAGGTGACTCTTGATGAATGTGATGGTCTCCTAAAATTTGTACTCAAGCTCGATGAGTGCCAAATTGTAAAGGATAAAAAACTAATATGGGTCACCATCACCCTCATGGATAGGAAAATCAATCCAAAAATTTCAAAGCACAATCCAAAATAGTTGCGTGTCCAATTTGAGAATAATATATTCTCTTTGGGGTCCTTTGAGGTGAGCAATATATTTTAAATTGAAAGTTTACTTATACTAATATTGTTGTTGTGTCACATGCTTATAATATGTGTGTATTCCAGGTCATGTCTAATAATTTTGAAACCTTGCATTGGATTTTCCACAATACTAATATACCCCAAATCATTAATGAGCAAAGGAATGGGAGAATCTTGGACGTGGAAGGGTTTGGAAGATTCAAAGTAGAGTGGCATCTAGCACATGATTTTAATACCTTAAAGTGCATATAGAATGTCTCAAAAAAGGGGCCAATTCGAAGAGTCCATGCATATATTGCATGCATACTGCAAAGGAACTTGACAAAAGAAATTGGAAAAAGGCACCCAATAGGCACCTCCTCAAAGATCCAAGTTTGAGAGCAGTTTTAGATATTCCCTTGTCTCAAGTCCATATCTACACAATGCATGGTCTATGCAGAATCATTAAGAAATTATTTTTCTTTTATATATATTTTGCTTCGACAATGTGACCAAGATTTATGCAGGTCAAGGCAATTACAACACTTAAGAAGGCATTATCAAACATTGGTTTGCATGGTGGAAATATGGAGATGAAAGGGACAAGAAAAGCTCAAAGGATGGTTGAGACATGCCAAAGAAACTCTCTGTTGGGGGTGTGAAAGCATGGAGACACTGTAGTGGCTCGAGGAAGTTACTATATATATCCTCTACATCACGTGCATTCAAGGCTTATTTATAAATATCCTTATCTATGAATTTTATTTGAATAAAACAATACCCTTTTCTATTCAATCTATAAATAATCCCTTTATATTACACCGTTCTATATGTAAAACATGTATATAAATTGTATTTCAAAAATACATTTTTTTTGAACCCACGTGATAAACACATATTCATGAGTAACTTACCAGAGTGTAGTAGGAGCTCACGCTCAACCGCCAAGACCCATGGACCGCTTATTGTTTCAAGCATTTCAAGCGAGCACAAATGGGTATCTCTCACCTAGATGATGCGTCTTCAATCCTATGGGGAGTGTAGTGAGCTTACCTTGATGCCCGAATGAGTAGCCTCCTCCCTCAAGCCTCACCTTCAAGCTCCATCCTCCATAGTCGTGTGTGAGACAAGAGAAGAGAATAGAAGAGAAGAAGAGAGGAGACAATAGAGAGCTTCTTCTCCTTGATCCCTCACCCTCACACACTCACTCCCTCACATTCTCATACTCCCTCTCTCAAGCACACACAAGCAAGCAAGAAGGAGAGGAGAAGAGATCACATTTGCCACCACCAAAGAATGAGCTTCCCATTCACTTTTTGAGTTTATATACAAAACTAATCCATTTTGAGCGGTCATCCCCTATTTTACATGGCCGGCCATGGCCTATAAGTCCTCTTTCCCATTGTCCTCCTATCTTCTTAACTTCCTTTCTACCGCCTATCTACCCTTACAATTTGCACATGAGGAAGCCTAGCGCTCTTTTACAAAAGTTTAAGGGGCGCCTTATATTTAAAAATGTGATTTTTCCTTTGACTTAGCTTTTGAGGCTGCCCTTGCGCTTTTGTCTGTTTCCCTTCCTGCTTCTTTCTTTGTTTTTTATTTCCTTCTAGGCTGCCTTTTAGCTCCCGACTTGTGCTTTTTCACTTTTTCAACTTTTCATTGTGCTAAGGTTAACATTACCCCCTCCTAGGCGAGTGCCATTCCTATGGCACTGATGGTAGTAGCTGGAAAGTGGGGTGGCTGTAGCTAGATGGTTTTTTGAGTTTGTATACAAGACCTTGTTAAGGATGGTGTTGGATGGATCTGCCCTTGAAATTGAAGATGAAGTTGGGGTGGTTCCCTTCCTGATGCTAACAATGGGTGGATCTGTCCTTTGAAATTGACAATGGTGTTGGATAGATCCCTCTTGGAGAATGGTGTGTGGGTGAATCCATCTTTAAAATTGATGATGGTGTTGGATGGATCCCCCTTGGAGAATGGCGGGTGGGTGGATCTGTCTTTGAAATTGATGATAGTGTTGGTGGATGGATCCCCCTTGGAGAATGGCCGGTAGGCAGATTTGTCCTTGAAATTGAAAATGGTGTTGGATGGATCCCTCCCCTCACCTGTGATACCTAGCTTTTTCGGATTCCCTTCAAGTTGCCTTATCCCTTCTCCTATAATCGTTTTGACTTTACAATTTGCACAAGAGGGAACCTGGCGCTCTTATAAAATGAATTACATTGCACCCCACACTTTCCTTGAAAGAGCCCTTGGAGGTTCTTCCTCATCCTTGAGAGAGCCTTGCTAGAATATCTAGTGCTTTCCCACATTCTTTCTAAGCACCTTGCTGGAATATTTGGTGCTCTCCTTCGTCCTTGAGAGCACCTTGCTAGAATACTCGATGCTCTCCTTCATTTTTTCTGAGCTTTCCTTCTCCTCCACTTTTCCTGCTTGGGAAGAATGAGTTTCTTCATTTACTTTTTGACTTGGACTTCCTTGGTCTTCCTCTGCTTCGTTTTGACTGCATGGTGATGTCATCCAAAATTACCCCCCACCTAGCCAATTCCATGGTATTTGCATTTTTGAGTTGATGAAGATTCGACGATTTAAAAGGCAGTTGTGTGAGTCGATGATGATGGGGTCTCGTGGGTATTGGTCATGGGAAGAAATTGAGTAATTGGTTGAGGTGGTGGAGACCGAGAGTGAATTGAGTGGATTGTAGCATTTGTATTTTCTTGAAAAGAAAAGAAGGTACACTACCTAGGGGTGTGTCTACCTTATTGTGTCTACCTTACCGTGCAGTGCATTGTGCTCATGCTAATGGAACTAGGAGTTGGGAAGCCTGGTGTTGTCCCACACTTGAGGACCCAGTTCATGCATAAGGGTAGTGCAGTGAGTGTTTCTTAGGGAGACAAGTCTAACCATGGGCGTGGGTGACCTCCCTAGGTATGTTGTGCTCTTGATGTGCCCTAAGCATGATGTGGGGAATCAAAATGGGCTAGGTGGTTAGGGATAGAGCTGTCCGACTGAAGCCACTGGACGTTTCTAACTTGAGGACCCCTAGGTGCAGTGACTGTGACCTACATGTGGTGCATTTCCCCTTTTTTTTGTCGCATTGTTGATTTGCTATTGCACAAACATCTTTGTCAATATTTGAGGTCAAAAAAGAGTTGCAAGAGGTGGTATTCTTGCAAAGTAGGGTCTTGCCTTAAGGACCTTCAACTAAGGAGTGGTGTCATGCTGCCCCCTTTCAAAACTTGGCACTAAATCTTTAGTCAGTCTTTGCCTCTCTTCTCCCCTATGCTCTGGTGGCTCTACTTCTTTGGGCCTTGCACTGTGCAGTTGGATGTGTAGCTTGTGTCTTAGAGCCTTGGAGGTGATATCCGACTTTCTTCTTACTGACTCAATGGTCTCCTTTTCCTTAGATTGCATGGCGTCCAAGAGTGTGTGGAGGAAGGCACATTGTTGGGCTTCCAAAGACACTTGTGCGGCCTCTGCCTTGCTCTCTTCTAACACCATGTCACCTTCTACAAGGGCTAGCGGTGCATTAAGTCTCTCACTTTTTCTCCGCTCGTGTCCACCCATTCATCTACTTTTTCCTGCATTTTTTCCAAGCTTTCGTTGTGCCTGCAGACTAACACCCTTAGCCTCCTCTCCTATTCCTTGATTTCTCTTTCCAAGCATTGTTGCTCTCCAAGCTCTGAGGCCATCCTATATTCCATATTTTCTATATGCTTTTGTTGCCGTTAGCTTCTCTCTTCTTCTACCTACTGCTAGTTGCTTTGTGGCATCCAAGACATCTTTCATATTTCCTCGTAGCTCTTCATACAACTTCACCACCTCTTTGATATGTTGTTACATCCTTACAAGGTTCCATTTCTCTTGAGCTAGCCTTGCTTCCCACTTTCCTTCTTCTCCTTCCTTAGCTTCAAGTCACTCTTTTAGCTCACTTATCTCTTTCTGGTAGCTTTTCACTTGGAGTGTCTTCTTCAACTGGAAGGTTGCCATGGACTCCTTATCAGCCTCCAACTCCACAACAATGTCTTTATTTTCCTCTTTGGCCCTTTCCAGATGTGACAGGAGCTCCTGTACATATTTGTTGTTATTTATAGACAACAACAGTGTGGTGGGAGTCGTGGTCAAAGATGCTTCTATTTTTTGCTTTTTTGGGTCTTGTCTAGACTCCACATCCACAACAGCCGATCTTTTAGCTCCACATTCACATGTAATGACTTGGGCACTGAGTGTAGTGTTAGATTGGGTATCTCAGTTACTACATCATGATTGTGTAGGTCACCTGCCCCTTGCTCCATTGGTCCTTCAACCCACTACTTAAACCCTTGCCACAATGTTGGGTGCTACTAACCAGATCTCCCAAAGGCAAAGTCATAGGGGTTGTCACTAACATAGCAAGGAGGTTATCAGTTGCCTCCTCCATCTCTCCTAATTCAACACTCCTTAGCCATTCGCCCTAGCTAATTTGCTAGCCCATACTGTTTAAGCTCCGTCTAGATGGTACTACTTGAGGTGCACACGCATCTTTTGACTTTAGTTGTGGAGGCAAAACTGGTGTGCTTATGCTTGAGAGATCATTGATCTTGTCCTCCAAGATGAGATTAATGTCCTTTAGGTGTGCTTGGTCTTCTTGCACCCACTCCTTCACTTTTTCTATGGCTTCTATTTGTCTACAATGCACGGCATCATGAGCAAACCTATCATAATTGGCACAAGGTTGAGACCTAGAGACTTAACACTCAACAGGCAGGTGATTTTTTCCACAATACATGCATTGGATATGTGGACTCATTGGTCTCCTCCCATTTCTTTTAGCCTTGCTATCTCCATCTTCATCTCTTCTAGCTCCTGGTTCTGGTCAATACTCTTTCCCTTATCTTGGCTATTTGGGATTGATTATTCTCTAGATGTGATTACTCTTTTTGAGGTTCTAGAGCTAGCGTCATTTTGGTTTCAGCTCCTGGATCTCCTCTCCTTAAGCTGGTCATCCACTCGAATGGCCTCTTCAAAGACTTGAGTTAGTGCATCTCGCTGGCTCTAAGCTTGAGTTGCCTGCTAAGGCCTTGTAGAGTTCCTCACTTAGTATTCTGTTGATGAAGATCGTGGACACTGCTCTTTCCATGGATTGTTTGTTTGTCAGGATTCTCTCAGAGAGAGACTCCTCACATGGAGAATGTAATTCTTGATATCTTGATTTTCTCTTTGTTTCATCATTGATGAGCCGCACGATTAGATTATCCGAGTACCTAACCTCCGAGAATCTCTTAATGAAGAGGTTATTGAGATGGCTGAAGTTTTTATTTTCTGTGGTATCTATGTCAAGATTGTGGGAGAGAAGGAAGGAGTCTCACTTGTAGCTTTCTTGCTTGCACAATGGGGGAAGACACACAAGGGTGGAGGCTGAAAACAGTTTTCCTCTTCTTAGTTGTGTAAGCCAAAAAGAACTCTCATACAAAGAAATAGAAGAACCCTATATATGGGTCTCAAACCAAACTCAACTAACTAAGGTGGCATACTAACTGAGCCACGAACTAGAGTAGATAAGGATAGCTATCATGTAGCTATTATTCATGGGTGGTGTACCAACCGCGTCTGCAACTGACAAGTCGGTGACATAAATACACAACGGTCACCCTGGCGTATCACGAGTGGAGCTCGATATCTCAACACTTCCCCTCGAGCTCAATCCCAATTCTTGCACACCAAGCAGGTCTCTGAACTTGCACAGCTTCTCTGCGCCCAATGCCTTCATGAATATGTCAGCTACCTGATCCTCTGTGCTGACATAAACTAGATCAATAAGACCTAGTAAAACCCTCTCCCGCACATAGTGATAATGCACATCAATGTGCTTTGTTCTAGCATGATAGACTGGGTTATTTGCCAAGTGTATACTACTCATGTTGTCACAATAAATGACAATTGGCCCATCTGTAGACTGATGCATATCATAAAGTAGCTTATGCAACCAAGCTACCTTACATGCAGCCATTGCTGCACCCCTGTACTCAGCCTCTATGCTGGACAAGGCAACTGTAGGCTGTTTCTTGCTGCTCCAAGTGATTGCAGCACTCCCAAAAGAGAACACATATCCACTGGTAGATCGTCTATCAGAAATGCTACCAGCCCAATCAGCATCAGTGTATCCATGCAACTGTATTTGAACCCCAATCTCATAAAATAGTCCATACTGCAATGTGGACTTCACATACCTGAGTATGCGTCTAGCCGCATCCAAATGTGGTTTCCTTGGAGCCTGCATAAACTGACTTACCAATCCAACAGCATAGCTCAAATCTGGCCTGGTAATAGTCATATAAATCAAGCTTCCTACTATGCGTCTGTACATAGTAGGGTCTTCCAGAAGCTCACCTGCATCTGTGCTCAGCTTCACATTCTGCTCCAAAGGAACTGAAATAGGCTTACAGCCTGTCATCCCATATTTGGACAGCATGTCCAATCCATACTGCCTCTGCAAGAGCTGTATCCCACTTGGTGATCTAATCACCTCAATGCCCAAGAAATAACGCAGCTCTCCCAAATCCTTCATCTCAAACTTCTGCTTCAATAGCGTTTTCACATGAAGGATATCTTCATCACTGTCACCTGTCATAATCAAATCATCAACATAAATGACAAGTAGCATAATACCTTTCTCTGTTTTTCTCACATAAAGTGAGAAATCCGCCTTGGAAATCTGAAAGCCAATAGTGACAAGATACTATCCTATCTTGTCAGACCATGCTCTAGGTGCTTGCTTCAAGCCATACAAGGCTTTCTTCAACCTGCAAACAAACTCAGGATGAACAGCATGCACATAACCTGGTGGCTGCTCCATATAGACCTCTTTTTGCAAATCACCATGCAAGAAGGCATTCTTTACATCCATCTGATGTAAAGACCATCCCTTTGATGCAGCCATAGCAATGACTGCTCTTACGGTTGCCATCCTTGCAACCGGACTGAATGTTTCTTCATAGTCAATGCCATATGTTTGTGCATACCCCTTGACTACTAATCTTGCCTTGTATCTGTTCACAGAACCATCTGCATTGTGCTTCACCTTATAAACCCACTTACATCCAATTGCATTCTTACCTTTAGGCAAAGGTACTAACTCCCATGTAGCATTTTCTTCCAAGGCATCCATTTCTTCATCCATGGCTTTCTCCCATTTTTCTTTTCCCATGGCTTGCTCAAAAGATGTGGGTTCTGGTTCCTGTATCACTTTGACCATATATGCATAGTGAATGGCTGTAAATCCATCATATTTCAGCCTATCCATAGGATACCTAGCTCTCGTAGACCTGCGCAAAGTAGGTTCACTCCCAGGTGCTCTCAAAACATCCCTGGTCTTCCTTACTCCAGGTGTAACAATAGAAGGAATACCCAACTCACCATCAATGCTCTGTTCTGAGCCACTGGATTCAACATCCACATAAGAGTGACCTGCATTCACATCAAACATGGGCTGATCAACCTTCTCTTTTCCTTTTCGTGATACTTGCATACCACTATCTGCATTACTTTGAGAAGATTCTCCTAATCTCAATCTGCTTGTCCATGGCGAAGAATGTGAACCACTACTAGAGGACGCTCCAGGTCCACTAATATTTTGTGACTGCTGCTGTGAATTTTGTGTAGCATTACCATTTTGTGCATCTACATCATCAATCACATTTACTGGTTTATACCAGCTACTCATCTCATCAAAAACAACATCTCTGCTCACTGTAAACTTAGGAGTAGAAGGGTTATAGCATCTATACCCTTTTTGCTGTAGAGAGTAACCAATAAAGATGCACTTCTCAGCTTTTGGATCCAACTTGGATCTCAACTCATCTGGCACATGTACATAGGCAATGCAACCAAAAATTTTCAAATGAGAAATATCTGGTTTCCTACCAGTATACCTCTCCTCTGGAGTCATTCCATGTATTGCTGCGGTGGGAGTCCTGTTCATTATGTAGACTGCTGTAGCAACTGCTTCAGCCCAATAAAAATCTGGCAAGTCTTTTTCATTGAGCATGGCACGAGATACCTCTCCAATATGCATGTTTTTCCTTTCTGCAATTCCATTTTGTTGTGGGGTATAACTGCATGAATATTGCTGCTTTATGCTATGCTCCTGCAAGAACTTTGCAAACTCATTTGAGAGGTACTCTCCCCCTCCATCTGACCTTAGGCATTTTATTTGCAGACCTGTTTCTTTTTTAGCCATAGCTTTAAGGGTTTTGAAATGCCCAAAAACTTCACTTTTCTTTTTCATAAAATACACCCAAACTTTTCTGCTATAGTCATCAATAAAAGTGACAAAATAATGACAGCCTCCAAGAGATGCAGCTTTAGTAGTCCACACATCAGAGTGGATTAATTCCAATGGCTTCTCACTCTCTTGAACATGTCTAGGAAATGGTTTCCTTGCCTGTTTTCCAAACTGACAGGCTTCACATACCTTATGCATTTCTGCAACCTTGAATTTTGGCAATCCTGCAACAATATTTTGGGCCTACATTGATTTAAGTCGCTGTACATTAACATGACCAATGCGTTTATGCCATATATCAATATCTGCAACTACACCGGTCCCATGTGCAAACATTGCTGCACTCAATTCAGACATGTCTGCATCCAACGTAAACATTCTGCCCTTCTTCTTTCCTTTTGCTATCAAGCGATCTTTATTTTTCATATCCTCAACAAAGCATCCATGAGGATTAAATCTGACTTGCAAGCCCTGCTCAACCATTTGACCGACAGAAACCAGATTCTTGGTGATATTCGGGACATGAAATACATCGGACAGGTATTTCTTTTTCCCATCCTGCATAGACAAGGGAATTTTTCCAATCTGCACAATAGGATGTGCAGTATCATCACCAGTCTCCACAAATCCTGGTTTTTCCATTTTCCTTGCATCCTCCATCCATTCTGCATTACCTGTCATGTGGTTTGATGCACCTGAGTCAACATACCATACATCATTGCTTTCTTCTGCACTTGTCACAGAATTGTTCATGTGCTGCACCATGAACAAATGCTCATTTCTGTCATCACCCTATCTGCTAGAAGATGCATAATTCCCTTGTTGCAGTTTTTCATTCATGATGTCATTCTACTTTTTATAGCAGTCTTTAGCCATATGACCCATTTTACCACAGTAGTAGCATTCAACATTACTGTTTGCATTTTGACCTCTTTGCCATCCACCACGACCTCTTTGGCTCCCCCTGCCTCTAGAGTTACCACGTCCTCCTCCATAGGACTGGTTTTCTTGAGTTTGCTGCATATTCTGATTTCTGCCACGGCCTCCAAATCGGCCTCCTCTACCTCTGCCTCTACCTCTTCCAGCATTTGAGTAGAAGACAGCTTCTTTTGAAGTTCCTCCTGAAGAAGATGCACCACCATTTCTTTGCTCCTCAGAAATTAGAAGAGCAATCAGCTCCTCAAAATCAGGAAATCTTTCACGAACTGAAATGGATGTCCGAAACTGTGCATAATCCTTTCCTAGACCATTCAAGGTCACAGAAACTAAATCATCATCTTCCACTGGCGACCCGATGGAAGCAAGTGCATCTGCAATCTTCTTCACTTTCATGTGGTAGTCATTGATGCTCATATTTTCTCTTTGCACATTATGCAACTCTTGCTTGAGCTGCATTTTCCTGGCTTGCGTATTTGTGCTATACATTTTTGACAAAGTATCCCATGCCTCCTTTGGCGTACTTGCATCCTGAATATGCACAATCATAGAGTCTGAAATGCTGATAGACAGCCAGTACATAACTTTCCTGGCTCTCTCATGCCATGTTTTAAATGCCTGCATTTGCTGTTGATTGGGAACATCAGGAAGAACTGGTTCTTCTTCATTTCCTGCAACAAATTCCCAATATCCTTTTCCCATAAGGAAATTCGTCATTCTAAACTTCCATTCTTGGAAGTTATTCTTGTCAAGCTTTTCAGTTACAATCTGTGAAAGAGAATCAGACGCCATTACAGAATACTGCAAAAAATTTTGTCACTGCAAAAAACACAGCTTCACCCTCACAAGGGCAAATCTGCAAAACTGGCGAAAGTGGTATTTGACCACACAGTCACTTCCTAGTGACGATTTTGCATAAATAGGAAACAGGGATGATTCTGTAACTCCCAATGTCTCTGCGCACAAGCATACGATGCAATTTCTACAGTAACTTTTCACCGACCTGTAGAACAGTGGTCGCACAGCATAAAACAGGGCTTTTTCCTGAGTGCGTGCAGAAAACTTCCGCCTCCAAAACGGAAAATGAAAGCAACACTGCTCCTCTTACCAGAACACCGCGAGCTTGGCTTTCTTTCTTGAGCTTCTTACCACGAACAAGGCTCTGATACCATGTCAAGATTGTGGGAGAGAAGGAAGGAGTCTCACTTGTAGCTTTCTTGCTTGCACAATGGGGGAAGACACACAAGGGTGGAGGCTGAAAACAGTTTTCCTCTTCTTAGTTGTGTAAGCCAAAAAGAACTCTCATACAAAGAAATAGAAGAACCCTATATATGGGTCTCAAACCAAACTCAACTAACTAAGGTGGCATACTAACTGAGCCACGAACTAGAGTAGATAAGGATAGCTATCATGTAGCTATTATTCATGGGTGGTGTACCAACCGCGTCTGCAACTGACAAGTCGGTGACATAAATACACAACGGTCACCCTGGCATATCACGAGTGGAGCTCGATATCTCAACAATCTCAGCTTGTGTACCAAGTCCTTCCCTTATTACCTAAGCATAAACCAAAGGCCTGCAAGCATTGGGTGAGATCAATGAGGCCGTTGGCCTCACAAACCTACTTGAAATGCTCTACGAAGTTGTAGAGATCATGGTACTTGTCTAACTGCTTAGCAACGATATGAATTCTCAATTGGCTCTTCGAGCCCTGGCTAACTCCTAGCCCTGTGAACAATGAGGTTGCAAGTGCTACTATGATTTGCTCTTCAGATTTGTTGTCTAATAGTCTCTTCATAAGAAGATCACTCAGCGTAAGATCTCCTTCTAGTGCTCTCTCTCTTCGTGTCAGTTCCTGATCGATTCCTATTTTCTAAGGCTAACACTCATTGGATCTCTTGTATTTCTACACATCGCAAACTTCTAGCTTGCTATTCCTGATTGTAGTCCACCATGCCTTGCAAAGCTTCCTGTGCTAGTCTCCTCTCCTCTTTGAGATCCGCTATGATGTCCTCGAATGTCCTATCATGGTGGTCCATCCGGATTTGTAAGTTGTACTTGCTCATTATATGTTGGATTTCATTCGAGAAATTCCCCAAATCAAGCTCTTTGTTGTGTTTGCAATTCATGCTGGTCTTTGCTATATTTGTGGTTTCTTATTCCACCAGTGTGTTGATGAGGTTGATTAAATCAGGTAGATTCACTCTGGCAATGATGTTGAACCTTCGATTCATCTGGCTCCTACTTTAGCTCCTGCTTCGTGTCTTCCCCTTGGCCCTATCGCTTAGGGTTCTCGGTCACCCATCTAAGTTTCACGATCTTCTCCTACTGGTGGGTTTGTTCCGTGTCTTAAGTCTGTGTGAGTTCCTTGTTATTTACAAGCAGTCCTCAATTTACTATCACTTAGTGTGTGTGTGCTTGTGCTCTTTTCTATGCATTGTGTGAAATCAAGCTTTCAATTTTTCTTCAATTGCACTTCAAGTGTCGAAAAACAATGTGGGGTGCAATGCAGAATGGTATATGTAGCTTCGGTACTCCCATCTATGTTCTCGGTCTGATAGGGCTTTAAGCTCGATCACTAGCCACTCTCATTGGTCTCTAGGGTCTACCCTACGTTTTTTTGCTTAGTCAAGGTCTAATTGATGGTCTATGGCTCAATTTGGCACTCTTAGAGGGGTGGACATCTAGCAAGTTGGCTAGTATCATTCCTAGATCTATAATTCATCGGTTCTCTCATTTCTAGTGCCAAAAAGGTATTCCATTCGTCTATATTCTCCCGGGGGTTTGTTCGGCTATGGTCCAGGTCAGTCAGGGTCTACAAATATCAAATATGATAGATTATAGATTCAACGTAGTTGGTCTGAATTGCAGGGTCCGAGTGTCAGATTTGGCTCATTCAAGTGGCCTAGGGCCAAATGATACCAAGTCCGAATCCAAGGGCCGAGTGTTCGAGGGCCGAGCATCCAAATTCCATGTGGCAAGGTGGGGTGAATGGTCGATTGTTTGAAGAATTGGCCGGGCCAAATATGGTGGTTCGAGTGGTCAGGGCCGAGTAGTTAGGCCAAGCCAAATCGGCAAGGCCGAATGGTCGAGTGAAGCATTTGAATGTGACTGGGCCGAATGGCTGAGTTGGCAGGCTTGAGTCAAGTTGTTGGGTCGAGTGGCCAAATGTGAGCAGTCGAGTGCCAATTTTGGGCCTCGACCCAAAGTGACCATCCAAATCTAGGAGTGTCCAAATTCTAGAAATCTGATGTCTAAGTGTCTGATTCTTCTTAGAATGATTTTGGCCACACCTACAATACACAAACAACAATGACAACAAAAAATCAATTTGTGGCAATGATTTTGGCCACACCTACAAGCAAGGTTCTCCGAAATCCAAGGGTAGATACACAGGAAGGTTTCTATATACCTGATCCAAGCAAAAAACTCCTAGAAACACTGATTGATTTGTCAGAATCTTGAAGTCTTACTTTCACTGAAGCTCACTTGCTCTCTCTCTCTCTCTCTCTCTCTCTCTATATATATATATATATATATATATATATATATATATATATATATATATATATATTGTAGAACTAAAAATGAGCCTTCCAACCTCCTTTCTTGGGTCTTAAGCACTTGTCCTAATACCCAAGTGCTGCCCCGTTAATGATCATGCCTTGTCAATGGATTGCAAGCCCATTTTTTCCCTGATTTTGCCTTGTTTTGGTCTATTTTACAACAGAAACCCTAAGGTTTTTTCCTTCAATTTCTTAATCCTATCCTACTCTAAATGTAACAAAAATCAAAACACAAATACTAAAATTAATCCTCCTACTTGTCTACTCATAAAAAATAGAAATACCTATTACTTGTTTTGAAGATTAAAAAGCCCAAATCTCCTACCTATCTCAAGCTCTAGTTAGGGATGAAACCCTTACTTCCTTGCTCTATTTGAGGCACACAAGTGCTCAAGCTTGAATCTATTTGTCATGAAAACAAAACCAAAATATAGTGGGAGCTCATGCTCAACTGCCAAGACCCACGGATTGCTTATTGTTTCAAGTGTTTCAATTGAGTACAAATGGCTATCTCTCACCTAGAGGATGCACCTTCAATCCTACTGGGATGTAGTGAGCTTACCTTAATGGCCAAACGAGTAACCTCCTCCCTCAAGCAACATGGTAGCTCCATGATTTTAGATGCAAGCTCAAGTAACCTCAAGCCTCTACCTTCAAGCTCCATCCTCCATAGCCATGCACAAGAGAAGAGAAGAGAAGAGAAGAGAAAAAGAGAGGAGATCATGGAGATCTTTTTATCCTTGATCCCTCACCCTCACACACTCACTCCCTCACACTCTCACACTCCCTCTCTCAAGCACACACAAGTAAGCAAGAAGGAGAGAAGACGAGATCATGTTTGGCACACACCAAAGAATGTGCTTCTCATTCACTTTTTGAGTTTATATACAAAACCCTAATCCCTTTTGGGTGGTCATTCTCTTTTCTACATGGCCTAGGCCCTCTTTCCCATTGTCCTCCTATCTTCTTAGCTTCATTTCTACCACCCGCCTACCCTTACAATTTGCACAAGAGGGAGCCTTACACTCTTTTATAAAAGTTTCAGGGGCGCCTTGTATTTAAAAATGCGCTTTTTCCTTTGACTTAGCTTTTGAGGCCGCCCTTGCGCTTTTGGCCATTTCCCTTCCTGCTTCTTCCTTTGTGTCCAATTTCCTTCTAGGCTGCCTCTTTCAGCTCCTAACTTGTGCTTTTCCACTTTTTCTTATTTTCCTTGTGTGCTAAGGTTAACAACCACCTTTTGATTATCCTAGTTAAGTAAAACATTTCAATCAAAGAGTTCAATTCAACATATGGAAGTGCATCCACAATGCAATTGTGGACCATGCTGACAGTGGTGAAGCATGATTACGCAAGGCCAATGTTTGGAAGTCTTTAGATATAATCTTTAAGTTTTGTGACATGCATGCAGGGACTCAGATGACTACTAGGCCTTTGAAATTGCATTGGATAAATTTAAAAAGTCAATGGTTAGTACATGGAGAGATTAACATATTACCCACTACATGGCACATTATCTTCATAATATTTGATAAAGTATAATTGCTTAATCATAGGTGCATGAAGCACTAAATTGGAATCCTTTCTTATGATTTGATAGCACATTATATATAACCACACCCCTTGGTTTGCTCAAGAATATGGCAATTTTCAATGTGGTTAACTTAAGGTATAGAGAAAACCCATTATCAAGGGCATATTGGCTATTTTAGCCATACAAGACATGGTAGAGGAGTAGAGGAAGCCAATAGTTTAGAAGAATTACACCAATGGACATATAAAAATCTTGTCCATAGAGCTAATGGAAAAGAACTACTAAGAGCATTTGTAATCAACAAAGCAATGCAACATTTGGAGAGATAACAAAGTAAAGAATCATGGGAGAATGTTGATACATCAATCAAGCATACTATGTAGCGACAAACTAGACAAAGATAGGTACAGAATATTGAGTTACAATCTAAAATTATGGAGTTGGAGAAGGAGAACAGAAACTTAAAGAGGAAGCTCATAAAAACTTTGGATATTGGGCCCTTTATAAACCAAAGAAGCATGTCAGCATATCCAATTAGTTAAACCAATTCAACAATTAACCAAAGGAAGTGGACAATATCATAGATGGATATATGCTCAATATGCTACAATGAAAAATATGTTTCCTCATGAAGAGAGTGACACTATTGCTAAAGTCCTTAGCAAGGATATGGTAAAAAATGCATTAGAAATTTGGGGATATTGTGGATGGTTCCACAAGTGAACGTCTTAGGGATGTAAGCAACGTGTTTACTACTACAGATGCTCAAGGATTATGTGACAAGGCGGGACTGAGTTGTGAGTCATACAGTATGCTCTATCAAAAATTGGATACATGTTTTAAGAAGGTCTTCAAAGCTAAGCAAGTAGTGCCTCTGCTAAAACCATTTTACGTGAAGGAGGCTCGAAAAAAACCAAATGAGAAAGTTTAAGAATTGATTGGTGGGCCTACACATCTGAAACACACACACATACAGAAGTATGGTTCCAAATAAGTTTAGTTTATATTGAATGCATCCAACAACTTTGTATTGGATATATGTAGGGGTGCAAGTAACTATGGTCAAGTTCTACAATATGTCTTTGGAAGAATGTAGAGGTGTTGTCCTCAAACTTGATGAGAGTGAGATTATCAAGGGGCAAAAACTTGAATGTGTGAGTATAGCACTTATGAATCGAGCATTGGATCCCAACATCAATGGAAACTATCCTTTATACTTCAATGTAAAATCAAATAATGAAATAGTTGACTTGCAGCATTTGAAGTACCAAAGGAGGATCATGAAGTACTTAAAGTTTTTTTAAGCCTCACTAATATACCTAGTGTTATTCAACAACAAAATAATTGAGCAACTTTAAATATTGAAGGATTGGGGACTATCAAGTTGAATGGCATATTGCAAGTGATTTAAAAACAATGAAGAGTGTGTTTGGTTTATTGAATGCAAAAAATGCAAAATTTCCATGAATATTGTATGTAGACTAGAAATAAAGGGAAAGATGGAAAGAAAGGATGGCTTGCCAACACAAGACAACAAGGTGCTCCAACACATGATCAGAAAGTCATGATAAATGGAGTGCTAGTCCCCTCGGGGAGAAATTTCTTTGTTTAGATGGGAAAACTTGCCAAAAAGAGGGATTGTATGTGGATCTTCAATAGTTTGAGGTTCCCTTTGTGGCTTCCTAACAATTTCTTTTCTGACTGAAATGAGTTCTTGAAATAAAGATTGGTTGCTTTGCTAAAGAGATCAGTGATACCCTTGTTGACTTGTGCCATCCCTTGCAACAAATCTTGATTCATATCTATTAATCCTTCATTCAAAGTCTTCAATTCTTTAGAAAGGCCTTCATTCACATGTTCCAACTCTTTTGAGAGTAATAGATAATCATTCACTACATATACTTCATGTGTGTCATCCCTTTCTTGGTGTGTGTTGTAAGCAATTCCAATTCTTACATCCTCATCTATTTGCTCAAAATTATTGGCTTAATTTTTGTGATTTTTTTCCTCTTGAAAGTTCTTAACACCCTTATTCAATGCTTTAGTAATAGGGTATTTATTCTTGTTCTTGGCCATTAGAAGACAATGCTGTAGTATCCCTATTTCTCTCAAAATATAGCACCAATCCCAACGTTTAATAGCTCTATGGGAAGCTTATTATATGGCGATATACCATATTTCAAAATATATCAACTTGCATTGGAGACTTTAGGTGAAACAATGATAAACAATGTTCCCTTGTATGTTGTCTGGATGTTATCTTAGTGTACCTCCATTGACACTAAATCATAAATAACTTGAGCCCCTAATATTGAATTGACAAACTTTTTGATTCAAATTGAATCTTAGGATCCCATCTTTGAATGGAGCTATCAAGTTCCCAATATTGATCATGATAGAATTATTTATAATAGGATATTCAATTCTGAACAAAAGTTTCTTGCAGACTATCCACAATTTGTAAGTGCCCTATTTGACCTTGTGGGAGTACCTTGAGTGAAAATGACCCTTGTAAACCTCTACAAAAACATGAAGAGGGTTATAGGGCACCTATAGGGCTCAAGAATGACCTATAGATAGGTACCTATTGGACCTGTAAAATTGTGACTACCTGTTATTGAGAGAATTGGAGATGCCCTATACCACTTTCAATATTATTCCAATGGAACCTCAATCACTTGTAGTACTCTAAATAGGGATGACCACTACTATGCTACTATCTAACTGTAACAATGGGAATGTACCTACATCTAAACTTGAAAATTGAATGGGCTCCAAGACTTGAGGGGTGTGCAAAGTTCCTCCTCAAGCACCGGGTTGTACACCCCTTCAAGATCATAATCAGGAAGGGAGGATCACCTCACTATTATCTTCTTGACTTTCCTACCATCCACTTTTTCCTCACGGGAATCAACATGGCAAGTACATTCTAATGGCTAATCAAATAAGGATGCTATGCATTGAATGAAAAAGTCTTTGAATTGTTCAATGAAATGCAAGTGGATATTGGGAAATGACTAAATTGAAAGGGCTATGGATAGAGCATTACCCTTTTGTAGTGACTCACTACTTTTACAATATCCCCACTTACCATTTTCATCATTATTCAGTCCTACAGCATCAATGTTAAATCATCTAACAAAAATCCTAGTTAAGTAGGCAATGAGTAGCATTTATACAATCAATTTGGCATCAATATTTTGTTAAAATGTCAGATTTAGAGTATGGCTATGGAGGTTGAAAGAGGAAGAGTGAGCTCATGAGATAACAGACATCAAGACCAAATATCACACAAGTGAATTAAGTTCCAAGATGGAAGCTTGGACTCATAAACACAATCTTGTGTAGTGGACTAACAATGACACAAACACTTTGCTAGGGGTACAAAAGTACTATGACATTATATTCAAAAAGAGAGCAAGTACAATGCTTTATAGAAATAGACTAGGCTGCAATTTCCACCATTGTGCATATGGGATTCTGTATCTTGAGTCCACACTACTCCATACAAAGAGGATAAGCTAGGTGTGATTTCCAATATCTCAATCACAACCAAAGAAGTACAAAGTGTATAACCACTTGCAAAGTGTGGGAATACCACAAACATGGTTAACACTAGATGCTATCATAGAAAAGGCTAAGTGTGGGTACCAAAGATGTGGTGGACATCTAGAGGCTGTAATAGGGGCTTCACAAAGTGTACAAAGGCTATAGTGCAAGGTTACATGAGGAGTTTACAAGCTTATGTTAGGAGCATTTGGGCTAGGCAATACAAGCCTACAAAGGTCTATCAAAATAGAAGGACTAATGAGGTTTGTCCTTCTCTTGGTGGTCTTCTTCTTCTTCTTCTTCTTCTCCTCCATGGTCTTCTTCTTCTTTAACATTAACTAGATAGGCCTTTTGGTACCTCTTCCTGGCATGATAGAATTTCTCTATGTGCCCAATCCTTTTGCAGAAGTCACATACTAGTTGATCTTTCTTGCCCTTATATCTAGTACCTACATATAGCATTTGTTCATCTTTAGGGGTGCTTGGTTCTTCTTTGGATTTTACCTCCTTTTTTTCTTCTAGCATGGTGGCCTTAGTGTCAACTAGTTTAGGACTAGGCATGTTGATCAATGTAGTTGACATATTATTATAGTCAGGAGAGGCAAGCTTTTTAACAACACACCAATACAAATATCTTCATCCATCTTGAGATTAATTCTTGCAAGCTGAGTTGAGATACTTTCCATGTAGTTTAAGTGAGTTGCAACAGATTGAAAGGGATGCAGGAGACGTGGGAGAGAAGAGCACACACAATGTAGGTGCTGTCAATAATGTTATGACAGCCTTATTGCACTTTCATATATATATATATATGAATGAAGAATATGGGCGGTCACTATACACAGGCGGGCCCAAGGGCCTTTTACCCCAACAGTCTCCTACTAAAAGGCAATGGGCCAGGGAGTGAAAAAACAAAATAAAAGAAAAGAGACAGGGTGAGGAATCATGACATCTCACCCAACGTCCAATCGAAAAGAGATCTGTGCAATAAGTGGCGGGAACCTCCTCACAAGAAGAGTCAAGCATCCCTAAGTCCATGACATCTAGGAGATAAGCAATCCCATAGCTCTAGACAATAGAGAAATCCATGACTACTTCCCATGAAGCAAGAAACACAACTCATAAGTGCACAACTGTAAATCATTAGAGTGGCACATAGCATCAGCGCAGTGCATAAAAGACAGCAAAGAGCATACAGACTCTCCAAGGTCAATCATCAAAAGAGGGCCAGCATTTCAGACACAAGTCAAATGGGTTCTCAAAATAGTATGCGGCCTCAACAAAGTGGAAGACTAACATACGGCTGTAGAATCATCCATAAAGTGCACTGAACGTGCATTAAGAGGCCTAAGAGGTGTCTCTGTCTCATAAAAGATAGCATGACGACTGCGTGAAACCTACTAGGCATCTAAATCCAAAAACCTATAAGCCGTAAAGTCACCATCTCCATAACCAAGGAGTATGCATCTGTGAGACATAGGCTCATGTGGCATACTGACAGATGCCTAGCAGCCAAACATCCTCAAGTGATTATAGGAGGGTCTCATGCCACTCCATGCCTCATACAGAGTAATAACATCCAAAGAGAAACACAACGTCTGATTACGTTCTTTGTAATAGATGGCACATGTAATACATCTGAAAGACTCTTTGTCTTACCATCATGCAAGGACAAGTGAACTTTTTCAATGTGTGAAATTGGGTGGCATGAATCATCACCCGTCTGCACATAACCTGCATTTTGCAAATTTTGCATCTCTCCAAACCATTCTGGATGGCTGGTCATATGATTGGATGCACCTGAATCAACATACCAAACATCTTCATGTGTTCCCTTTCCTGTAACAGCATTCAGCATATGCTGCATAACAAACAAATGTTCATTTTTGTCTTCATTATGTCGTGAAGACGATGCATAGTTTCCTTGTTGCAACTTACCACTCCGAATATCATCTTTCTTAGCATAACATTGGGCTACAATATGACCTTTTTTGCCACAGTAGTGACACACAATACCAGAGTTATTAGAACCTCTATTCTGCCATCCACCTCTTCCTCTAAAGCTCCCCCTGCCTCTAAAGTTACCACGACCTCCTGAAACCTGCATATCATCAAATTGCTAATTCAATCTATTTTGCTGATTGTCACTACCACGTCCTGTACCACGGCCTCTGGAAGAGAACCTGCCACATCCCCTTCCTGAACTAGAGTAGAAAGCTTGGACCTGTTTCCCACTTCTTTCAGATGTCTCACTCTGCATGTTGATCTCTTCAGTGATCATAAGGGAGACCAACTCATCGAAATCTGGAAATGGCTTTCTGACATATACGGAAGTTACAAAAGACTTCCAAGCCTTTTCATTGTTAAGTCCACCCAAGGTAGACGACACCAAATCATCAACATCGGGCATTGCATCCATTGCTGCCAATGCATCTACAATGCTTCTTACCTTCAGTGCATACTCATTGATAGACATCTTCCCTTTCTTTAATATATTCAACTCTTGCTTGAGTTGAATCTTTCGTGCCTTTGTATTTACAGAAAACATACTTTCAAGTATGGTCCAAGCTGCATATGAATTCTCTACATTTCTGATATGTCCTAGCATATTATTGTCAATTACTGCTGGCAGCCAATACATGACCTTCTTGTCTTTTGCATTCCATTCCTTCCGTGCCTTTGTCTCTTCTGCCGTTGGAGGATCACTCATCTCCGGCTCCTTTTCTTCACCTGAAACAAACTCGTAGAGGCCTTTTCCAATAAGGAAGTTCATGACACGGAACTTCATGAAGGGTAGTTGTTCTTATCGAGCTTCTCAATGATGGGGCTTCCACTGTTCTCTGCCATTATCACAAAATTAATACCAACAGCAAGCAAATCTTCTGCAACCCTCGACCTGTAGTGCACAGCAATACACCAGACAGCCTTTTTCACTGTCTGCTCAACAATACATGCAATCTGCAACCTGTTTGCAGATAAACCTTGTGTTACTCACTGGTAAACACCTTTGAACTTACAAATCTGAAATCTATAACCTATGCACCCACACTCTATCAATACAGTCGAAGTCACAGTGTACCTTGAAACTGCTGTCCGCAACCTTGTGGCTCTAAAACGGGCCCTGAAACGGCCTCAAATGCCCAAAATAACTGCAGGAAACCCATTAAGGCCTATCTGCAGAATACACAACGCTCTTCGCACATACCAAATCTCACTGCAATCCGAGATTTTTTCTCTGTCCTGCTTCTGGTGCCTCCACAGGCACTATCCAAGAGAAAGAATGGAAGGATGGGAGAGCTCCTTACCCGTGGCTTGCTTGCTCGAACCTTGCTTCTTCTCCTTCGCTTCAGCCTTCGAAATCAACATCTCTCAGTGGTGCTGCTCTGATACCATGTCAAGAATCGCGTGGTGGGGGGACTTGCTCAAGATGCTGCACCGAACACACACAAAATGCACAAGGAGAAGCTCACTCAAGAGACAAGAAGAGAGATGGAGGCCAAAACGTTTTCTTGTTGATTTCTTCTTCTTCTTCACTCTTTTCAATATACACAAAGTATAGATAAGATACAACATAAAAGGAAAGTGGCCTACTAAGTCAAACAATGCATAACCGACTACACTAGTCGACTGGCGCTATAACTATGCCAGCTGTACATAGGTGTAACAACCTAAATATAATAAGTAATGAGTCAATGGCCATGTGAGAGTCATAATGACCACGACATGCTAAGTGTAGACGTGTGGACCCATCTAACCAGGTGGTCCATCATCAATGTCCGCATGTGTTGAGCTTGTCATCTCAACATTCCTCAGATTAAAACCTCCTAAGTCTCCTAGTTATCTCGAGCACTGTTCAGGCTGCAAATCCTACTTCCATGCTCGATCTGATGCGCACGGCACTCAAAGCTTGAATCCGTTGGTCCCAGCAACGGAACCAAAATGTGGGAGCTCTTCAAGCTCTACCCCGAGACTTACGGACCACTTATTGCTCAAGTGTTTCGAACCGAGTAGCCATTGCTACCTCTTAGATAGCTGTCGTACAATGCCTACCTTATGGGTGTAGTGAGCTTACCTTGATGCCCGATCGAGTACCTTCCTCTCTCTTGCACCCCTGCAGCTCCACGATCCTTGAGGCTAGCTCAAGCAACCTCAATCCCTCTCCCATGAGCTTCATCCTCCATAGCCACATACGAGACACGAGAAGAGAGGAGATGAGGAAACGATGAAGAGAGAAGATGGAGAGCTTCTTCTCCAAGATCCCTCACCCTCACACGATCACTACCTCACTCCCTCACACTCTCTTGATCCCTCTCTCAAGCACACGCAAGGAGGCAAGAAGGCAAGAAGCAAGAGGAAAAGAAGAAGACGCTTTCTGCCACACACGAGAATTCTCTTCTCATTCATTTTTTAACTTTATATACATGCCCTAATTTCCATGGGTGGTCATCCCCCTTTTTTTACATGGCCGGCCATTAGCCTAGGCCCCTTTTCTCATTGTCCTTCTATCCTCCTAGCTTCCTTTCCACCGCCTGTCTACATTTACAAATTGCACGGGTGAGAGCCCGACGCTCTTTTACAATATTTCAGGGTGCGCCTTTTCCATTTTAAAATGCACCTTTCCCCTTCGGCATTTACCTTAGACTTTTAAGGTTGCCCTTGCGCTTTTGGTCTTTTTTCCTCTTCTTCCTTCAGTCGGGCTACCTTTTTTCCCGCCTTTGCCCTACGTCTTTTCCACTTTCTTTTGCTTTCTTCGTGTTGGGGTTAACACGAGGCGTATATTAATCATCGTGTCCCATGTCCTTGCTCTTAATGCAAGCTGGCAATTAGACAAAAACGTCGATTGTCTATAGAACATGTATGACGATTTGGCGAGTTTCAATCTGAGATCATTGATCAGGCGATTGTAGATTTTTGGCAAACGGTAAGAAAAGTTAATATCAATCATGCATTGTACTTGCAAGCTAATTGAATACTATATACAATAAGATTGGGTCTGGCTAGCTAATTTTCTATCCAGGGAGGTGACGTCTCGTCCCAAGGAGGAGTGCACCCTTTGCAGCCAATTAGAATAGGTACGTCTATGTGTGCTTATTTTGATCGATTTCTTTTTTATAGCTATTTTGCAGGCATTCTCTGTGATTGTCTGTGTTTGTGGTGTGTGTGTATATTCCATCTGAATGGCGTCTCAAGCTGCTCCTCCTGTTTAGTATGTCCCATTGTTTAGTAGGGATTATTCTTCTCCACTAACTTTTGAGCCTATCGTAAAAGCTGGCCTTGCATCTTTCGTGGCTGCTTCACTCCCTTTGATTCTAGACAATCCAACCCTATGTGATGAGTTTCTTGCATCATATAATAAGAAATCGGGCTTGGTTCGTAGTACTTCCATGGTTTTGACACCTAGAGGGTTAGGGAAGGCTTTGTCCCTTCCCTACAAAGAAGAACCCTTTGTTATAGCTAGACAATTATTCTTAAATGAGGAGATTCTCAAGCTGTTACAGAAGCAGAATAAAGAGGTCCTTGATGTCAAGAAGGTTATTAACACTTCAGGAGTGTCTTCTCAATGATTACTGATCCTCTCTGGAAGCTAGTCTGCCAATTTCTCCAAGACAGGTTTATGCCTGCCAAGACACCATCCCACTATTTGTCCAAGGACCTCTTCACAGCTTCCAAGATGGTGTTAAAAGGGGTTGCCATTGATTGGAGTACTTACCTTCTTACAAAGATGGACTAATATTTTGTCAAAGTGACCAGAGGGAATGTTACCAATGTAACTTATGGTTCATATTTATATGCTTTCTTGACATTTTCAGGCCTTAAGAAGGATGTGCTTCCTCCTCCTCCATCTGATCAAGTTCCTCCCCGGGCCCTCCCTATTCAGAGGATTCAGAACCCATTGACATAGAGGATCTTGATTCCCCTCCTCCATTGGTCATTCAATGGAAGCACTTGAAGCGTGTGGCAAAGAAAATTCCCCTAGTCATTCCTTTAGTAACAGTTCCTGTTATCTCTGGAAGTGACCTCCCTGCCTATCTCACATGCAACAACTTATTCAGGGCACATCGAGAGGGTTCTTTGGAAATATCAGTTCCTTCACTGAACAGTTTAGTGTTAGGGGATGCCATTCCTTTTCTTTGTAACGACATCCAGAGTTCTATTGAACTCTCAATGACAGCTTGTGTTCAATAATTATATGCTTCTTTCTATGAAGAATTGATGCAATCCAAAGACCAGATGCATAAGGCAACCACAGAGTTAGCCTCTGCTAAAGATACTCTTGCCGATTTGTTTAAGCAGATGGAGCAGCAGACACGCATGATTGAGACCCAGAGAGAAGAAATATCTTCTTTGAAAATTCAGTTAGCAGAGGCTCAGTCAGAGGTCACTAGAGTTTCGGAAGAGAAAGAGAAAATGTCCAAAGAAGCTCAAGAGTTTAAGACTCTTTTAGATAAAAAACTGTCAGCTTTGCAGACTGTTCGCAATACATTGGAATCCCAAGCTTCCCAGATTAAGCAGTTGAAGGACCAACTGGCGCAGTCACGGTCCATTCCTCCAAGCCCCAGTGTTCCTATGATTCCTTCTATATCTCAACAGGATTTGGCAGTCCTCCAAAGATAGGCCACATTATATCCGTTGTTTCAAGATAAAGTGGAAAGATTGCAGTCCAGGATGGATTTATTATGGCCTACATTTGAGCAATTTCAGAAGTATGCTCCTCCTGACCATTCCTTTTTTGTTCATTATCAGCAGAAGTTGGCCTTCTATATTAAGCTCTCAACGATGGATCTCCCTCCTCCAGAGGATGGTTGAAGTGGAGCTTGGTCTTTTGATTTGCTAATAGAAGTTATCAGTATGGTCTTTGAAGATTCCGTGACGACAGATACCATGTTGCTATCTTATGTGTATCTACGAGGTGATCTCTTAATTTTAGATGATGTAGATCTAGCTTGGTATGTGGGGAATGTGGTCTTACATGTTGCCTTATATGTCAATCATTTGGAGTTGAGGATAGATGACATGTTCCAGTGCTATTCTTCTAAAGTGGCTACTTGCCCTTCATGGCATTCAATGATTGATTATGTGCTCCTGAACTAATGCCAAAATACAGCTTCTACTTATGTGCAGAGCACTAACCAACTAAGGGTGGATCTCTTAGCTTATCTTTCCAAGAACCATCCATTTGATTCATCCTTCTTTGATGCCTACCATCGACGATCTCTTTTAGGTCCCTCTGTTCCTAGCTTATTGTACTATCAACAAATGGCCCATTTCTATTATGCTTATTTTTTCCTTTATCAATCCAACTCAGCAGCTATCTTACCTCTCCTTTCCAACCTCAGGGTTTTTCTCAAATTCCAATATTTACCTATTATTCTTTCATTGAAGATCGAGTCTTTTCCCCTTCTCCGTCATGTCCTTCTCCATCTATCCATATACCTTCTACTTTTCCTGCTTATCAATTGACACCTTTCCTAACTGATTTGCTTAAATTTTCAGCCACTCCTTCTTTAGCTTATTCCTCATTTTATGATTTTGCCTACCCATCTCTTCATCTTCTTTTACTTATTCCACTTCCCATCTCCTGCCACTTCTATTTCTCAACCCCCTCAGTTGGTTAGTGGGTACGAAAGATATGATCAACAGATTCCGAGAAGAAGAGGATGGAGCTCAACTGATTCTCTCACGGGACCAAAGATTAATTGGCCAGTAATTCTAGGGGATTGGACAACTGCTAGTCAAGCATACCAAAATTACCTCCATTTTTCTCAACAATATTTACAATCTCTAGATCCTTCAGTGAGATTGATAGCCCATTTTGCTTGGTACTTAGCATATATGCATAGGCATTCCCATAACAATCAAAAGGCCATTTCAAAGCTTTGTATGAATGTCAATGTGAACATTGATTCCCAACAGTTGGATGTCCTATATTTTCATGCCCTTTGTCTACCTAGCAGATACCTTGTTTTGCTAGAACGAATGTGCTGCCTTCAATTCTTTCAGAATCCTACAAAAACTTTTGTAGATGAGTCTTTATCCCTGGATCGCTTTCAAAATCATCAAGCCTTCAAGAGGGATCATCTTCATTGATACCCCTGAATGTATTTTTTGTGCTTCTTAATGAGACATCTTTTGGAGGTTCCATTCAGATATTTGTGTGTGTATTGTATTAATTTGTATGTGATGAGTTCGTGTTGGTTGAATAATTTGTTCGAGGGCTCTCTTTTCAACTATTGATGGTGATGGTGGATGGCAAGCCTACGATGGAAAGCTGAAGAACCTCTTATATCCTTTACAAATTTGTTATGAATTTTTATTGTTTATCAGATGTGTTAATGAATAACGAAGTTTTCCTTTAGTAGTATTCTTTTCTAGAGATACAAGTGATAAGTCGGGGTCATGGTGGAGTGATTATTGAACATAATAAAGAAGATCAAATTGAGCTCTTTAGTGAACTTATATTATTCTTTTCTTTAGGTTGCGAGGACGCTTCCTTTTTAAGTGTGGGGATATATTGAGAGTGGAAAAAGACTAAATATTTGACTTATTTTTGTTGTTTTTGAGGTCTGAATGGTTGATTGTTGATCGATTTAGAGTGATGTATGGTTGTTAATGGAAGTATTTGAGAGTGTTTTGGATGATATTGATTATGTTTTTAAAGTTCATGATGATTCTTAGTAGAAATATGAAGCTTTATGATGTTCTGATAGGTTCTGATTGGTTCTAATACCTTCTGTATAGCTTCTGTTTTGTTCTGATTTTCTTATGTAGTATGAAGCATGGATTGATGATTGATGGAGATTGAAATATTTTGGAGACTTATTGAATAGTTTTTGATAGTTTGGAATGGTTTTAGTATGAGTTATGATGATTTGATGTTCTTTGATGACCTTCTGTAACCCTCTGTAAACCTTCTGTAGAGCCTTTGTCTCTGCTCTGCTCTATATTGATAAACGACTTTATATTGTACCGTTATGTTCTGTATTGTTTTGTTTCTCCTTGGGAATTGAACTTCATTGTTTTGGTAGAGAGAATGTTCTCTTTTGGAACTGTGGGTTCTCCTTTCTTGGCACGCATTATTGTGGCAACTTCCAATTCCACCAAATTGAAGGAGGTTCTTAGGTCTTTTATTGGGCATTAGTAGTAGCTTTTACAAGAGAGTTGGACTAGGATAGTCTTTTGTAGTGTGGCCTTCACCTTTGCATCTACTACATAAGGGTTTGTAGCCCATAGACCTTCTCAAGTTTGGGCATTTTGCTGAGATATGATCTTTTTACCCACACCTGTAACACAACTTTTGATATTTGGCCACCACTAGACTGTCATCCTTTCCACTCATAGTGCATCCACACTGTATTGTGCAACCACCTTCACATTCATGTTCTGTTCTGTTCTCTGTAGATCTTCTGAAAGCATTCTATAGAATGTATGTGTAACTTTGGAAAAGTTTTCTAATTTTTGGAAAGGATGAATCTAAGTTCAAAATAGCTAAAACAAATGGAAGAAGCAGCTATTGAAGACTGAAGAGAAGACTGGAGAGACAGTGACAGTAGTGAGCTATGAAGAGACACTGTAGTGGCTCTGGTGCCTCTTCGCATCAGACATACCTCTTGGGAGGTGCATCCACGATCTAAGAAGGGTTATTTAGAGTCATTATGGAGTATTGTAGTAAGGAGATGATGTACTATTGAGAGAGAGAGAGAGAGAGAGAGCCAATTATATCAAAACAGTGTATCTATATATGAGAGATAGAGAGAAAACTATAAAGACATCGAAGATGAATACTATGTGATTGATTTTCATTAAAAAATGGTGTATTATTTTATGTTCATTGTTCTATTGATAGATTTTGTGAAGAAGTTGAAGATTATGGTTCATTCTATCAAATCTGTGGGAGATATCTACTATGATGTTGCGTGAAGAATTGTTGTTTTCTTTATTTTGGTCATCAAAAGAATGAAATAAAAGCTTGTTGATGTTACAATATAGATTTTCTTACAGTAGAATCCCCTTTTCCTTGATGTTCCTCTTGGTTGTACTAAAGAGATACAGGTGATAAGTTGGGGTCGTAGTGGAGTGATTATTGAAGATACTAAAGAAGATCAAATTGAGCTCTTTATTAGTGAACTTATATTCTTCTTTTCCTTAGGCCACGAGGATGCTTCCTTTCTAAGTGTGGGGATATGTTGAGAGTGGAAAAAGACTAAATATTTGACTGATTTTTGTTATTTTTTAGGTTTGAATGGTTAATTTTTTATGGGTTTAGAGTGATGTATGGTTGTTAATGGAAGTGTTTGAGAGTGTTTTGGACGATATTGATTATATTTTGGAAGTTCATGATGATTCTTAGTAGAAATATGAAGCTTTGTGATGTTCTGATAGGTTCTGTTAAGGTTCTGATACCTTCTGTATAGCTTCTGTTTTGTTCTAATTTTCTTATGTAGTATGAAGCATGGATTGATGATTGATGGAGGTTGAAATATTTTGGAGGCTTATTTAATATTTTTTGATAGTTTGGAATGGTTTTAGTATGAGTTATGAGGATTTGATGTTCTTTGATGACCTTCTGTAACCCTCTGTAAACCTTCAGTAGAGCCTCTGTCTTTGTTATGTCTCTGCTCTGCTCCTGTTCTGTTCTGTTCTCTATAGATCTTCTATAAGCATTCTATAGAATGTATGTGTGACTTTGGAAAAGTTTTCTAATTTTTGAAAAGGATGAATCTAAGTTCAAAAGAGCTAAAACAAATGGAAGAAGCAACTGCTGAAGACTGAAGAGAAGATTGGAGAGACAGTGACAGTAGTGAGCTATGAAGAGATACTGTAGTGGCTCTGGTGCCTCTTCGCATCAAACATACCTCTTAGGAGGTGCATCCACGACCTAGAAGTATTATTGAGAGTCATTATGGAGTATTGTAGTGAGGAGATGATGTACTATTGAGAGAGAGAGAGAGAGAGAGAGAGAGAGAGAGAGAGAGAGCAAGAGATAGCCAATTCTATCAAAACAGTGTATTTATATATGAGAGATTGAGAGAGAAATCTATGAAGACATTGAAGATGAATACTATGTGATTTATTCCATTCAAAAATGGTGTATTATTTTATGTTCATTATTCTATTGATGGATTTTTTGAAGAAGTTGAAGATTATGGTTGATTCTATCAAATCCGTGGGAGATATCTACTATGATGCTACGTGAAGAATTGTTGTTTTCTTTGTTTTGGTCATCAAAAGAATGAAATAAAAGCTTGTTGATGTTACAAGATAGATTTTCTTGCAGTAGAATCCCCTTTTCCTTGGTGTTCCTCTTGGGGCTCCATGTAGGTAGGTGTAACAAAATAAATATAATAAGTGATAAGTTAGTGGCCATGTGAGTATCATAATGACCGCCAACATGCTAGCTATAGACGTGCGGACCCATCTAGCCAGGCGGTCCATCATCAATGTCTGCATATGTTGAGCTTACCATCTCAACAAAAGGTTGCTATATTTTCATAATATATAGGAGTTTTGACTGATATGTAGTCACATGAAATTGCAACAAGATTTCCTAAGTTCAAAGTGGTTGATATGCACAAACTATGTGAAGCATGCTAATTTGGAAATAGGCAATACATGCATTCTCTAATGATATGCATGTAAGAAAGCATTTACTTAATGTTGTACATTTGGATGTGTGGGATTTTACAAATACAAGAAAAATACAAGAAAAATACGAATGTATTTTATGGTGTCCTACAAATATTGCTTGAATGGCTGGATGTAAGTATTTATTGATGATCATATAAGGAAAGTATGGACATATTTTATGAAGGAGAAAAGTGAGGTGCTCTACCACTTTGGGATTTCAAAAATTTTCTTGAGTAACAAACACATGTGTAGATTAAGTGTCTAGATTTAGATGGAGGGGGAGAGCATCTCTCGTATGAATTCAATAATTTTGTAAAACAACATGAAATTCAGAGGTAGTTCACATGCAAGTATAATCCACAACAGAATGATATTACTAAAGGTGTATGATGTGACACTAGAGTTGTAGATGTTTACTAGCAAGAAACTAGATTTCTCACATAATAAAGTATTTGGATGCATTTTATATATATCTGCATGATAAGCAAAGAAATAAGTTGAATCAAACGCTTAAAAGTATGTACTTATTGGCTATTCCCTTGTGTAAAAGGTTATAGGTATTATAGTAAATATGTGTATAAGCAATTATTATGCTATTGAAAAGCAAAGTATTGTAGATGATATTTAAAAAAAGGTAGTTGCAAAACATGTGGCTTTAAAGTAACACAAACATTGTTGCCATGTGGCACCTACACGAGGTGATGAGTGTCTTCAATAGTTCTCCCTTGTGTGCCCATTCAAGTTGTTTTATTATGGCTATCTGCATTTATTCAATTTATTATTTTTTAAATATGATTTTTAAAATTTTTGATAGTTGATGTGTAGAGCAAGATGAATTGGATATATGCGGCAAGCATAATTTATGCCAAAGACTTCTTCATTAAATTATTTAAATAGATGCACCACGATTTATTCTAAGGTGTGTGTACATCATATTTGTAAATATTTATTGATACTTGAGATTTTTAAAAGATATATTGAAGATATTTTGGAAATATTTTATGGCTCTCATTAGTTGTGAGTTGTAAAACCAATTGTAACCATCGATTCAATTAACTCAAACTCTTTTGCAAAAAGAGTAATTGTAAAAGGCCTATCTTTGGGCAAAGCAAGATTTATTTTAATATTATAAATATAACATGGAGAAGATGCCTACTCCATGTGTGGGGGAACATTGCACCCAATTGTGTATTGCTCAACTTTTCTTTACTCTTATTTAAGTTCATTTTGAGTTTTAAAAGTGGTGCTTTCAATTTTATAAAAAAAGAGAGAAAAGGAAAGCTTCTTCCTGCTTGCTATGTGCAAGTCTCACATCTGATTTGTGCAACAGTGGTATCAAAACTCAACTTACATTTGGGGCTTCCAATCACCCATCATCTTGTGCAAAGGCAAGCTCTTTGGAGCAATCGGGCTCTATGGTCCATCAATCTCAGCTCAAATCGACTTCATGGCTAGATTCCTAGAGCTTCAAAACCCCAAACCCCTCTATCTCTACTCATTAATTTTGTAGTTCAGTCCAAGATTGAAAAATTTATTCCTCCTACCATGGTGCCATTATTTTGACAGTCTGTGATGAAAGGAAGGTTTATACAAGCCTAATTAGACTTTATCATTAAGCTTTGGTTAAGCTTTAAGAAGCTTAAAGCTTCTATTTGAATTTTGTGGGGGAGGGGGCCGATGGTTGTAAATCATCGCCATCTTCTTATCCTAAAAATAAAGTTTTTTTTAAAAAGCCTAAAAGCCTTGGTTAATCTTGGCTTACTTACTCAACTTCAACTTCTCTTACATCAACAACTCAAATCACTATTGACCTCTAGTTTTTATAGAGGGGATTCCTACTACGCAGTCACTCTAGTGCTGCAAAACTTCGTCAAAGTATTATAAACAATTTTGGTTGTTCTTGCCTATTCCATCCTATCATTTTACCAAGAAGCCACTCTTTATTTTGGTGCTTACATGCCAAAGTTTTATTACCATGGGTGAAGGATCTCTTCAAGGCATCTTTATTAATCAGATATCTTCATCAAGCCATATGCAATCATCATGTCTTGTGAAGGACCGTCCAGCACTACAAATTTTGATTCTCCATCACCACTTCCTAAATTAACCATGGAGAAACACATGGATTTATTATCCATGCAACTAAAAGAAGACTACTAACATCAAGTCCAATTGGAGCAAGAGTTATGATCTCTCAAGCATCCGTCATCCCAAATTTCCTCTACTGACAATGCTATGGTCTGCACCATCAGTGCCACTCTTGAAGCACAATCCAATCACAAAAAAGTGAAGATAAGAAAATGTATCTTTAAATTTAATATTTACGATGGTATTAATTATGGTTGTAAGATTCTCTCTTGGCTAAGTCAATTTGACTCATATTTTGACAATGAAGGTTATATTGAAAATGATAAAATTAGGTGTGCTTCACATTTATTTTATCTACAAAGCTTTTTTATGGTGGAAAGTCACATGCAAGAGCACTAATTGTCCTCTTATGTGGGAAGCATTTATAATAAGGTTCTCACTAATTTTCTTCCCACCCAATTTGAGCTTCATGTGCAACAACAATGGGATATATTTATGCAACGAGAGCGAGAGACCATTCCTCTATACACCAAAAGATTCTAGAATACTTTGCTGCAACTTTAAATGGTTGAGCTTGTAGCCAAATCTACTTTTAAAAGGAAGTATATATTTGGCCTTCTTTCATTTTTCCAAGCTAAATCCAGCATGTTTAAACCCAACACATTGGACGAGGCTATCTCTTTTCTACATGATGCTTTAAAAAAACATCGGTGACAACTTTCACCTTCCACAGGAAATAATATGGGTAACAAAAATTATTGTTTTAATTATTTTTGTGTTTTCAACTTTCAATTTGGAAAGAATCACCCTAATGACCAGACCTTAGATGAGAAAATTCTATAATAATATAAGCCAATCTATTTCAAATTCTAATTTTAAGATTTCTCATCTGCCTACTACTCTGCCTAAGTTGTTTGAACCTAAAAATGTTAATCCAAGTGACTCAAATACTAGTTTCAAGAATATAATTTACTATAAATGTAATCGTTGTGGCTATATGCGAGTCATTGTCCTATGGAAAATACTCGTGATTGGAAAAAGTCTACTTCACATCTAAATTATATTGGAGTTGATGAAGCAACTAAAGATCTTGAAGTCATACCTGATTTTGATAAAGCCATGCTTATGGGAGAAAACTCTAACAACATTGATGAATATGATGGTAAATTTTATATCCATGCTTTATTGAAAACAAAATGTAGAATCCATAATAATGAAATGACTATTTTGCATGATGATGGAAGTATGTATGACTTTGTTTCGATAGTCAGAATATTGCAACTTAAAACTATTTTGTCCACTTATAAAGTTAAGGATACTTTTTTAGGACAACGATATAAAAAAACTAAAGAAGTACATGGATTAGAAATTTGCATTGGACCTTATAGAGAAAAACAAAAATTTCTAGTATCACCCTTACAATATGCCGATATAATTTTAGATATGCCTTGGGGGCATCAATTTAATTATGACATGCATTCAATGCATATTCAACATGAAGGTAAATTTGTTTTTCTTGAAGAACTAAAACACTAAGTTATACCCATTAATTAGTTACACTCAGGTGAAGCAAGCCATTCGAAAACAATCTAAAGCTTTTCTAGTATTACTTAACAAAACGAAGTCAAAGTTGCCAAGTTTAAGTTAACCATAAGATAACCAAATTTTATTAATAGATTTTTTTATTGTTTTTCTTCTGACTTGCCTCTTCAACTTCCTCAATTATGACCCGAGGATCAACAAATTGACCTTCTACCTGGTAGTCAACCTCCCTATAAAAAGCTCCTTATTGCCATAATCAGGTAGAATAAAAATAAATCCAAAAACAAGTTGAAGAACTATTAAATAGAAAATTAATTCAACCTAGCAGTTCACCTTTTGGAGTCCCTATTCTCTTAGTAAAGAAAAAGAATCAAATCTATCATATGTGCATCGACTATAAAGCTCTAAATAAAATTACTGTTAAAAACGGATCCAATTCCTTGTGTGGATGATCTATTAGACAAATTGCAAGATGCTACTATGTTTAGGAAGATTGACCTTAATTCTGGTTATCATCAAGTATGCATGGCTACCCCTAACATTTATAAAAACTACTTTTAGGACCCAATTTGGCCATTACGAATTCTAGTAATGCCCTTCGGTCTTAATAATTCACTTGCCACTTTTAGTAGAATGATGAATCAAATATTTTAAATTTTTTAGCATTGTATTATTGTCTTTTTTAACGATATTCTTGTTTTTGGTAAAACTGAAAGACAGCATGACAATCGTTTATCTTTAGTCTTTAGTTTACTAAAACAAAGTCATCTTTTTTCTAACCTAAAATAGAGTACTTTCTTTCCAACAAAAATTGACTATTTAGGTCATATTGTATTTGCCAAAAAAATACAAGTAGATCCACACAAAATTGAGGCTTTTAATATATGACCCACACCCAAAAATGTGCATGAAGTCCACTCATTTTTAGGTCTAGCTATTTTTTATCATACATTTGTTAGAAACTTTTCATTGCTTGCTTTGCCATTAACCATATTATTAAAGAAAGGTCTTGTATTTCATTGAGACAATGACCAACAATGATACTTTGATTTACGAAAGCATGCATTAACTCACACATCTATTTTACAACTCCCTGATTTCAATAGACTCATTCTTTCTAGTCATTACTAATGCTAGTGGTTCTAGCATCGATGTTGTATTGATGCAAAATGATCATCCAATCGCATACTTTAGTTGTAAATTGAAACCTTCTAAACTTAAGTATAGTATCTATGATAAGAAACTTTTATCTGTGGTACATGCATTACAAATATGGAAACATTATTTAATGGACTCAAAATTTTTTATTAAGACAAATTAACAAGGTATCAAACACCTTCTTTCTCAACGGTAAATTTCTGATAGGCATATATAATAGACATCTTTCATTCAGTCCTTCCATCCTTTAATCCAGTGTCAGCTCAAAAAAGAAAATGTTATCGATGATATATTAAGTCGTAGAACATTTGTAAATAATATTTCTATGCTTTCTACATCTTCATTAGATGCTATAAAAAATACTTATTTGCATGACATTGATTTTTATGATACTTGATTGAATTTGTCTCAAAACTAATGGATTATTCCTAATAATTTATCTATCTTTGATGGATTCCTCTTTTATGAGAGATATTTGTGTGTTACTCAACTGTTTGGTTATTGTATTCTCCAAGAAGTTCACAATTCACCTTATATGGGTCATTGTGACATCATTTTTACTCTTCATAATTTACAAGAAGATTTTTATTGCCCTCATATGAATCAAGATGCTTTTGTTTTTATTTCTAAATGTATTGTTTTCCAACACATTAAAAGACATCATGGTAAGCAGTATGATTTGTTAATGCCTTTACCTATTCCCAACTCGCCTTGGAAACAAATCTCAATTGATTTTATTAATGCTTTTCCTTTGACTTCTTTGCAAAATAATATACTTTAGACTATTATCCATAGATTTAGTAAGCAAGCATATTTTATTCCTTGCAAGAAAAATCTAACTACTTTACAAGCTACTAATCTTTTTCTTAAGCATATCTTTGTACATCATGATTTGCCAGACATTATTTTATCTAATTGTGATCCTCATTTTTGCAATAACTTTTGGATAACTCTATTCTCTAACCTTGGTACAAAAATTGATTTTAGTTTAGCCTTTCACCCTGAGACTAATGGAAAAATTGAAGCTACTAGCACTATTCTTGATTTAATTAATGCATATACTATCTCTTCACCTAGCCCATGGGATCAACATTTGCATCTTTACAATTTGCCTACAACAATACACCTCACTTTGCCACCAACAAAGCACATTTTTAAATTATCTAGAGTCACAAAACCGCAACACCAACATTTCATTTAAATGAGAAAGTACATTTTGCTAGCTGATGATTGGGTTCATACTCATTCCACTATTTTTGAACAAGTTAAACAATTGATTGCTAAGGTCAAGAAATCTTATGCTAAGCAAGCTAATAAGAAATGCCAAGCTGTGAGTTTTATAGAAGGTGATTATGTTTGGTTGCAAATTGAGAAACGTAGATTGCATAATGTTGAGAAGAATCCTAATGTTCTTGCACCTGGATTTTATGGATAATTCAAAATTCTTCATTGTATCAATGCTAATGCTTTCAAATTAGACTTGCCCTCTCAATTGGAAAGTTCAAAATACATTTCATATTAGTCTTCTTTGTCCCTTTAAAGGTTCATTATCTACCTATCCCATGTATGATTCTCCACCGTTTCTTGAAGATGATCATGAAATTTTAATTCATGAATCTATTATTGATACTTAGTCTAATTATTTGACCACCCGCTTGGTACTATTTATCCTCACTATCTTGTCAAATTTCAAAACCATCATATTGAGGAAGCTCAATAGATGACTGCACATGATTTACGTGGTTCTCCACATTTATTGACTCCACATCCATCCAATAGCAATTGAGGACAATTGCTATCCCACCCTGGGGGGTATGTGCCAATTGGCACCTACATGAGGGGATGAGCATCTTCAATGGTTCTCCCATGTGTGCATGTTGATAGGATGAGTACCTTGAAAGGTTCTCCATTTAGCACCAGGCACATTCCTAAGAGCAACCTATTTTTTATCTTGGGCAGAAGGTTGATGGGTATGCCTATCCCTCTAGGTGTGAGACTCACATGTGTGAACGAAAGTGAAGCCATACGTAGGTGATGCCGCAATATTCATATCTCAAGTGTTAATATCTACATGATTTGATTATTTAATAAAATCTCAATGATTAGTTGATTTATTGTGGCTAGTTTCATTTATTCAATAAATTATATTTCTAACAACACCATATTGGGGAATATGGGAATTTTCCATAAGTTTGGGACACGTGGTCAAATCTTTGGATTTATCATAACTTGAACACTATAACTCCAAATCAAGTGCTCTATAGCTCAATAGATTCCATTTTTCAAGCACTTTTCAATGATAGGCCACATCATATGGTTTTGAAGAACTTATGGGCATGTTATTCGTGTGCCACCTTTTTAGTATTCAAAAAATGGGAATTGGGAGATTCCCAAACTCACTAATATTGTGTTTAACATGATTTTTTGAATTTTTGACAGCTAATGTATAGAGAAAGATGAATTGGATACATGTGACAAGTAAATTTATTCCAATGATTTCTTCATTAAATTATTTAAATAGACACACTATCATTTATTCTAAGGCGTGTGTACATACTTTTTGTAAATATTTATTGATACTTGAGATTTTTAAAAGATATACCGAAGATATTTTAGAAATATTTTATGGCTCTCAATAGTTGTGAGTTTGCAACTGATTGTAACCATTGATTCAGTTAACTCAAAGTATTTTGTGAAAAGAGTGATTGTAAAGGGCATATCTTTGGGCAAAGTAAGATTTATTTTAATATTATAAATATGGCATGGAGGAGATGCCCACTCCACGTACGAGGAAAAATTGCACCAATAGTGTGTCACTCAATTTTGCTTTACTCTTTTTTAAGTCTATTTTGAGTTTTAAGAGTTGTGCTTTCAATTTTATAAGAAAAGAGAGAAAGGGAGAGCTTCTTTTGCTTGCTAAACGCAAGGGCTTGCATCCAATATGCACAACAAACATTGAGTGGTCTAGAAGAGTTCTCTTGTAGTAGGTCCATTGAGAGACCATGCTGGCAATTTGCATATGAATAGCACTCCTACAAGTATAGAAAACATATAACAAAAAGGGAAAAGAAAATTTATTTGAGTCTCTTGGTATGCCAAATGTTTACATAGGCTATTTACATGTAAATGGTGAGTTTTTTAATATTAGATTAGAGTATGGATAAGGAGTTTAGTATTCCAACTATTTGTATACCTAGTATAAGAAAACTAAGGTTGATATAAAGGAATAAGAGGGTGCTTTGCAACAAGTGTGCATGTCAGCAAGAGTAAGGTATCGTGTAAATAGATTGACACATGATGGTTATGTTATTTGCCATTAAGCACACATGGTGAATGTTATAAAATCAATTGAGCTCACTTATTTTGAGGAAGATATTGGTCATGTGCATTGGGAGAAAGCAATGGATGAAGATATTTTTGTATTGAATGTAATCAAACTTGAGATTTGGTACCATTGCATGAGAGAAAGAAAGCTATAGGGTGCAAGTGGTTTATAAAGTAAAGCACAATACATATGGAAGTGTGAATAGGTATAAAGCAAGACTAGTTTCCAAAGGCTACACACAAAATTATTAGATTGATAATAAGGAGACATTTGCTTTAGTGGCAAAGATGTAAACTATCAAAGCTATCATTGTAGTGGTTGTAGGCACAAGATTGGGTCTTGCGTCAAATGGATGTAGATAATGCATTCTTTATGATGGAGTTACAAGAAGATGTGTGCATGGAGCAGCCATAGGATTATGAGAGCATGGTTCTCCTCGATTATGTGTGTCTACTGCAGAAAGTCTTGTTTGGATTGAAACATGCACTGAAAGCATGGCATGACAACATGGCATAACATCTTATCTCTATTGATTTCCATGTTGGAAATGCAGATTACTTGCTTTATGAATGTCAGAGTGATATGGATATTATTGCGATTATCGTATATATGGATGGTTTGATTGTTGGGGTAACAATGTGCAAGAGATGGAGCATATGAAAAGTCTTATAAAGCAAAAATTTAACACGAAATATTTGGGAGAGTTGATGTACTTTCTTGGCATTGAGGTGATAAGAACATCTAAGTTTCTCACAAAGGAAAAATATATTGGATATGTTAATGAAGTATAGTATGGATGATTGTAAGCCAATCTCAATGCCATTGGATCCAAGTTTGAATCTAAGTGTTGATGTGGGTGAGATATTGGAGGATTCCATTGTTGAGATATCGAGCTCCACTCGTGATATGCCAAGGTGACCGTTGTGTATTTATGTCACCGACTTGTCAGTTGTAGATGCGGTTGGTACACCGCCCATGAATAATAGCTACATGATAGCTATCCTTATCTACTCTAGTTCGTGGCTCAGTTAGTATGCCACCTTAGTTAGTTGAGTTTGGTTTGAGACCCATATATAAGGTTCTTCTATTTCTTTGTACTTGAGTTCTTTTGGCTTACACAACTAAGAAGAGGAAAACTATTTTCAGCCTCCACCCTTGTGTGTATTCCCCCATTGTGCAAGCAAGAAAGCTTCAAGTGAGACTCCTTCCTTCTCTCCCACAATCTTGACATGGTATCAGAGCCTTGTTCGTGGTAAGGAGCTCAAGAAAGCAAGCCAAGCTCGCGGTGTTCTGGTAAGAGGAGCAGTGTTGCTTTCATTTTTTGTTTAGGAAGCAGATCTCTGCAGGTAGCACAGCCGAAAAGTGCAGGAGTGCATTGTCTCAGGTTGAGATGCCCTTCGCGGTGAAGCAAGAGGCAGTATATGCTGCGGGATAGGGCTTTAGCCCTTGGCGACCTTGTTTTTTTTATTTGAGGCCATTTCGGGGCCTGTTTTGGAGGCGGAAGTTTTCTGCACGCACTCAGGAAAAGGCCCAATTTTATGCTATGCAGCCACTATTCTACAAGTCGGTGAAAAGTTATTGTAGAAATTGCATCGTATGCTTGTGCGCAGAGACATTGGGAGTTACAGAATCATCCATGTTGCCTGTTGATGCAAAATCGTCACTAGGAAGTGACTGTGTGGTCAAATACCACTTTCGTCAGTTTTGCAGATTTGCCTTTGTGAGGCTGAAGCTATGTTCTTTGCAGTGACAGAATATTTTGCAGTGTTCTGTAATGGCGTCTGATTCTCTCTCACAGATTGTCACTGAAAAGCTTGACAAGAACAACTTCTAAGCATGGAAGTTTAGAATGACGAATTTCCTTATGGGAAAAGGATATTGGGAATTTGTTGCAGGAAATGAAGAAGAACCAGTTCTTCCTGATGTTCCCAATCAACAGCAAATGCAGGCATTTAAAGCATGGCATGAGAGAGCCAAGAAAGTTATGTACTGGCTGTCTATCAGCATTTCAGACTCTATGATTGTGCATATTCAAGATGCAAGTACGCCAAAGGAGGCATAGGATACTTTGTCAAAAATGTATAGCACAAATACGCAAGCCAGGAAAATGCAGCTCAAGCAAGAGTTGCATAATGTGCAAAGAGAAAATATGAGCATCAATGACTACCACATGAAGGTGAAGAAGATTGCAGATGCACTTGCTTCCATTGGGTCGCCAGTGGAAGATGATGATTTAGTTTCTGTGACCTTGAATGGTCTAGGAAAGGATTATGCACAGTTCCGAACATCCATTTCCGTCCGTGAAAGATTTCCTGATTTTGAGGAGTTGATTGCTCTTCTAATTTCTGAGGAGCAGAGAAATGGTGGTGCATCTTCTTCAGGAGGAACTTCAAAAGAAGCTGTCTTCTACTCAAATGCTGGAAGAGGTAGAGGCAGAGGTAGAGGAGGCCGATATGGAGGCCGTGGTAGAAATCAGAATATGCAGCAAACTCAAGAAAACCAGTCCTATGGAGGAGGACGTGGTAACTCTAGAGGCAGGGGGAGCCAAAGAGGTCATGGTGGATGGCAAAGAGGCCAAAATGCAAACAGTAATGTTGAATGCTACTACTGTGGTAAAATTGATCATATGGCTAAAGAGTGCTATAAAAAGCAGAATGACATCATGAATGGAAAACTGCAACAAGGGAATTATGCATCTTCTAGTAGACAGGGTGATGACAGAAATGAGCACTTGTTTATGGTGCAGCACATGAACAATTCTGTGACAAGTGTAGAAGAAAGCAATGATGTATGGTATGTTGACTCAGGTGCATCAAACCACATGACAGGTCATGCAGAATGGATGGAGGATGCAAGAAAAATGGAAAAACCAGGATTTGTGGAGACTAGTGATGATACTGCACATCCTATTGTGCAGATTGGAAAATTTCCTTTGTCTATGCAGGATGGGAAAAAGAAATACCTATCCGATGTATTTCATGTCCCGAATATTACCAAGAATCTGGTTTCTGTTGGTCAAATGGTTGAGCAGGGCTTGCAGGTCAGATTTAATCCTCATGTGTTGAGATGACAAGCTCAACACATGTGGACATTGATGATGGACCGCCTGGTTAGATGGGTCCATACGTCTACACTTAGCACGTCGGTGGTCATTATGACTCTCACATGGCCACTGACTCATTACTTATTATATTCAGGTTGTTACACCTATTTACAGCTGGCATAGTTATAGCGTCAGTCGACTAGTGTAGTCAGTTATGCATTGTTTGACTTAGTAGGCCACTTTCCTTTTATCTTGTATCTTATCTATACTTTGTGTACATTGTGAAGTGTGTGAAAGAAGAAGAAGAAATCAGCAAGGAAACGTTTTGGCCTCCATCTCTCTTCTTGTCTCTTGAGTGAGATTCTCCTTGTGCATTCTGTGTGTGTTCGACGCAGCATCTTGAGCAATCCCCTCCACCACGCGATTCTTGACATCATGGATGCTTTGTTGAGGATATGAAAAATAAAGGTCGCTTGATAGCAAAAGGAAAGAAGAAAGGCAGAATGTTTACATTGGATGCAGACATGTCTGAATTGAGTGCAGCAATGTTTGCACATGGGACCGGTGTAGTTGCAGATATTGATATCTAGCATAAACGCATTGGTCATGTCAATGTACAGTGACTTAAATCAATGCAGGCCCAAAATATTGTTGTAGGTTTGCCTAAATTCAAGGTTGCAGAAATGCATAAGGTATGTGAAGCCTATCAATTTGGAAAACAGGCAAGGAAACCATTTCCTAGACATGTTCAAGAGAGTGAGAAGCCATTGGAATTAATCCACTCTGATGTGTGGACTACTAAAGCTGCATCTCTTGGAGGCTGTCATTATTTTGTCACTTTTATTGATGACTATAGCAGAAAAGTTTGGGTGTATTTTATGAAAAAGAAAAGTGAAGTTTTTGGGCATTTCAAAACCCTTAAAGATATGGTTGAAAAAGAAACAGGCCTGCAGTAAATGTGATTGATGATGTAGATGCACAAAATGGTAATGCTGCACAGAATTCACAGCAGCAGTCACAAAATATTAGTGGACCTGGAGCGTCCTCTAGCAATGGTTCACATTCTTCGCCATGGACACGCAGATTGAGATCAGGAGAATCTTCTCAAAGTAATGCAGATAGTGGTATGCAGGTATCACGAAAAGGAAAAGAGAAGGTTGATCAGCCCATGTTTGATGTGAATGCAGGTCACTCTTATGTGGATGGTGAATCCAGTGGCTCAGAACAGAGTATTGATGATGAGTTGGGTATTCCTTCTATTGTTACACCTAGAGTAAGGAAGACCAGGGATGTTTTGAGAGCACCTGGGAGTGAACCTACTTTGCGCAAGTCTACCAAAGCTAGGTATCCTGTGGATAGGCTGAAATATGATGGATTTACAGCCATTCACTATGCATATATGGTCAAAGTGATATAGGAACCAGAACCCACTTCTTTTAAGCAAGCCATGGGAAAAGAAAAATGGGAGAAAGCCATGGATGAAGAAATGGATGCCTTGGAAGCAAATGCTACATGGGAATTGGTACCTTTGCCTAAAGGTAAAATGCAATTGGTTGTAAGTGGGTTTATAAGGTGAAGCACAATGCAGATGGTTCTGTGAACAGATACAAGGCAAGATTAGTAGTCAAGGGGTATGCACAAACATATGGCATTGACTATGAAGAAACATTCAGTCCGGTTGCAAGGATGGCAACCGTAAGAGCAGTCATTGCTATGGCTGCATCAAAGGGATGGTCTTTACATCAGATGGATGTAAAGAATGCCTTCTTGCATGGTGATTTGCAAGAAGAGGTCTATATGGAGCAGCCACCAGGTTATGTGCATGCTGTTCATCTTGAGTTTGTTTGCAGGTTGAAGAAAGCCTTGTATGGCTTGAAGCAAGCACCTAGAGCATGGTCCGACAAGATAGGATAGTATCTTGTCACTATTGGCTTTCAGATTTCCAAGGCAGATTTCTCACTTTATGTGAGAAAAACAGAGAAAGGTATTATGCTACTTGTCATTTATGTTGATGATTTGATTGTGATAGGTGACAGTGATGAAGATACCCTTCATGTGAAAATGCTATTGAAGCAGAAGTTTGAAATGAAGGATTTGGGAGAGCTGCATTATTTCTTGGGTATTGAGGTGATTAGATCACCAAGTGGGATACAGCTCTTGCAGAGCCTGTATGGATTGGACATGCTGTCCAAATATGGGATGATAGGCTGTAAGCCTATTTCAGTTCCTTTGGAGCAGAATGTGAAGCTGAGCACAGATGCAGGTGAGCTTCTAGAAGACCCTACTATGTACAGACGCATAGTAGGAAGTTTGATTTATATGACTATTACCAGGCCAGATTTGAGCTATGCTGTTGGATTGGTAAGTCAGTTTATGCAGGCTCCAAGGAAACCACATTTGGATGCTGCTAGACGCATACTCAGGTATGTGAAGTCCACATTGCAGTATGGACTATTTTATGAGACTGGGGTTCAGATACAATTGCATGGATACACTGATGCTGATTGGGCTGGTAGTATTTCTGATAGACGATCTACCAGTGGATATGTGTTCTCTTTTGGGAGTGCTGCAGTCACTTGGAGCAGCAAGAAACAACCTACAGTTGCCTTGTCGAGCACAGAGGCTGAGTACAGGGGTGCAGCAATGGCTGCATGTGAGGTAGCTTGGTTGCATAAGCTACTTTATGATATGCATCAGTCTACAGATGGGCCAGTTGTCATTTATTGTGACAACATAAGTAGTATACACTTGGAAAATAACCCAGTCTATCATGCTAGAACAAAGCACATTGAGGTGCATTATCACTATGTGCGAGAGAGGGTTTTACTAGGTCTTATTGATCTAGTTTATGTCAGCACAGAGGATCAGGTAGCTGACATATTCACGAAGGCATTGGGCGCAGAGAAGCTGCGCAAGTTCAGAGACCTGCTTGGTATGCAGGAATTGGGATTGAGCTCGAGGGGGAGTGTTGAGATATCGAGCTCCACTCGTGATACACCAGGGTGACCGTTGTGTATTTATGTCACCGACTTGTCAGTTGTAGATGCGGTTGGTACACCGCCCATGAATAATAGCTACATGATAGCTATCCTTATCTACTCTAGTTCGTGGCTCAATTAGTATGCCACCTTAGTTAGTTGAGTTTGGTTTGAGACCCATATATAGGGTTCTTCTATTTCTTTGTACTTGAGTTCTTTTGGCTTACACAACTAAGAAGAGGAAAACTGTTTTCAGCCTCCACCCTTGTGTGTATTCCCCCATTGTGCAAGCAAGAAAGCTTCAAGTGAGACTCCTTCCTTCTCTCCCACAATCTTGACATCCATGATGTACAAAAAGGTAGATCTTCACCACTATCTCTAGAACATATTGTAATTTCATAGTTGGATTGGAGAGTCAATTTATATAGGCATCTTGCAAACCTTATTTGATAGTGTGAGACATACCTTGCAATACCTTAAGGTCACACTAGTGTAAGAGATGGGGAATACAAGAATAAAATAATGGAGGGAAATACCTGTAACATTGGCGGGTATATAAGATGTAAGGGACTTAACATTTGGACCATCAGATTATAATAATAAGTCTCCTTCATCTTCTCTCCCTCTCTCCAACTTTCATGGCTTCCTTCCTTCCTTTTCAGTATTTCTCTCTCCTCATCACTCTCTTTCTCTCTCTTTTGCTTCTCTTCTTCTCTCTCTTCTACAGTCTTCTCTCTCCTCTTTCTCTCTCCCCAGTCCTCTCCTTGACAATTGGTATCAGACCATAGATTCTTGATCCAATTGCCCAACATTCCATTTAGTTATCCCTTTTCAGTCACACAGATTTAAGAGCCACAGGTACACAGGTATAAACATGACATGGAGTAGTAGTGGAGTTACCAAGGATTTCTAGACCATAAGAACTATAGATCTAGAGCATTAATGGAGTCTTGGACCAAGTTTGGAGGCTGGAAGACAAGATTTAGCAGGTCATGGGTCATTTTTGGCTTCTACCAGAGCTTCCCAAGGACCTCCATTGATCAGATGGCTTCTACCAGAGCTTCCCAAGGACCTTGAGCTTCATTGTAAGGAGTCATTTGGTTGTTTGCACCTTGCCTAGAGATTCATCTTTAGTAGGCCATTTATGCAATGAGCATAGGCTTCCACTGCTATAAATAGAAGGTTTGGAGAATATTGCATTAGTTTTGGAGACTGAATCCATAGCCTCAGGTTCCATCTCCGACTTCTAGGGTGTTTGCACCTGGCAAATTTCCTCTCAAGGTCTAGGATAGTGCTGTATTGTTTCTTCCTAGCAAGCTTTTCAAGGATAAGCCATGCAATGCTCCACTGCTTCTTCCCTGGTTGTGGAAGTTCTACACTTGTGCTCAAAGGCCATGCCAATCCCACGTAACATCTGTAGATTTTGCTTGTACCGGGAGACTAGAAGAAGAAGCAGCAATAGAAGGAGCAACATCAGCTTTAGCAAAGGAGCCAACAGACTGCTTTTGGGAAGCACTTCGTGGAAAAATGAACCCATTTGGTGGTATAGCTGATTGTGGCATCGGGGATAGCAGTTCATTGACAAGAGTAAAAATCTTATAAAGATGTTCAGGTGGCCTATTCATGGACAAAGGTGATACAAAAATACTAGAAACAAGCCCAGAGCTAGCAAGGATGTCTTTTAGAATGTTGTTGATGTTTAGTAATAGAAGACTCTCTACAGCAACCGTTGAGCCACTTGCACAAGTGGATAACAACCGTATCAAACCCATGTAAGTTGAATTGCTAAGAGAATTTTATGAAACCATCCCACTGCTAGGCGTACTAACAAAGATGAGATGCACAACTTGAGGTATCAAGCCATGAGAGCACAACATGTTTAGCTTTTTAGAAGCAAAAGACTCTACTATGCGAGTCAGGCAAACTAAAGCACTGCAACCTTTATGTCATGGTACTGAAGAAGGTTTGTCAAGATGGGAACAACTTCTACCACAAAATCAGAGGCATCCAAAGGCAATTGCTAGCATATGTTCGTAGCAATTGAAAGAACAACTCTCTACACGCCAGTGGAGAAGAAGTCGAGGTATGACAGAATAGCCTCTAGTGCTCCTCTTCATAAACATGCAATTGGATGCTCATGAGAAATCTTTTCAAGAGCTTGCAAGGATTGTTGTGCCAGGTCAATGTATTCTATAGGCAGCAAACATGCACACAAGCAAGGAATTGCATCATAATGTACAACGGCAGCACATAATGTCAGTAACACATTGCACAGGTGGGTAAGTTCCCAAGCTGCTAGAAGCATTATATCAAGGTTGTACTCATGATTCAGAAGTCCAACCATGGGGGACTCACTAGTAGTAATAAGGAGATGTCACCTGCGTGCAAGAAATATATTAAAATACCCCTTATCTACCCTCTATTTATGGGACCTTACCTTATAAAATGTACCTTCCTTCCCTTAAATAACCCCCCTCCCTTACACTCACGTGGTACCATACGGTAAACCCTAGTGGACCCCCCGGGAGTCCAACCAACAAAGGCACAAAATAATCTACTGAGAAACTGCTTAGTGATTCTTCAGTCTCGATAGAAAGCAATTCGCATAGCTGAGAACATAGACTTATTGTGGTAAATGTTAGGTGTGCTGCATGCACTGGCCTATTGATCTTCGGCTTCAGGTTTGCAAATGATTCTAAAAATTTGGTCATTCAATATAGCATAGTTTTCATTTAAAATAGGGTTGTTGCAATCAACATGTCATCCATCATTCAACTCAAGATCTTGCAACCTCTTGGTGTCCCATTAGGACAAGTTGTGCCTTGACTCGATCCATCATACTTTCAGAACTTTCTAAATTCATCTAAGAGAGTTCCATCAGGACTAATTGTGGGATACTTTCAACACATCTAGAGTCACAGAGTTCCATCTAAAGGAGCTAATTTTGTTGGCTTTCTCTTCTATAGTCAACTATCTATGGAGTGAATCAGCTTGAAAAGGCATCATTTTACTGAGAAGACAAGCAAGCTATATAATTTGAGCCTTTCTTGGAATTGTATGAGGGGAAGAGAAGAGATGGTTGCTTGTTTCAATTATGCCCAATTGGACTTGCACAAAGAAATGTTGTCAATATAACTCCAACTAATGGAGTAAATGCTATCAACTTTTTAGTGAATTTTGGAAAATACTCATTGGATGGTACTCCAACAATCATGGGCACAAAAACGACCTAGAATGTACTCAGAGCCAAGCCTACTGCATCAACTGGCACTAGATGACCAACTAGAACTTTGGTTGCCACATAAGGAGCTTAGCCTTCGGGGCAACATGAAATGAGGATCAGACCAGTAACAAGAGGTGCAATGAGCTTCAAAGAGAAAGCAAGGAAAAACCCAAGAAAAGGCTTGACAAAATACTGTGCAAGCAACTGTTATGATGTAATACCAGAAAATCTTGTTCAAAGATTTCCTAATGTCACCTCTATTACTCTCAAAGGAAAGCCTAGATTTGCAGAAGACCTTTCCACAGTGCTGTCATCAAACGCTGCGCTAAACAAAGCATCATCTACACTAGAAGAACTGGAGCTCTTCCTAGGACAGCTTCATGATCATCAAGGAATTTGAGAAGATTACTACGAAGGGACCTTTCAAATGGTCTAGATCCTCGAATAAAGAAGCAACTATTAATGGATTTGACATCAACTCCAGGGATAAGGGACAACGAAAATCTACAGGCATTGCTGACAAGCACTTGATAAGGTATAAAAGCCTTCACACATGACTCAAAATCTACCAATAGCTCCTTGGATAATAAGCTTAGTAATTGGCAAGCCCGCTTTACAATACTTGATCTTCAGTCCGAAAGTTGAAGACTTAATGGGTCAATGAGATGTTTGGGAAGATGTTTGACATGCAATGAAGATTGTTGAGTTGCACCTGCTACTGCTAGTTTGTCTCTTGTTGAGATGCCGATTGTCCATATGGCTCATGAGAACACAAAAAACCTACAGCCAATTGTAGAACCATGAGATACCTTTGCATTCTTTGAGGATTTGTGATCACATGATATTGTTGTAGCTGGCTTCTGCCATGCTTTGGAATATTCTAAAAGCAACTTGATTACAATGGCAACTGAGATAAATAGCTCCAGCTCCACCGAACAAGGTTGGCTTCAAACATAGGCTAATATTGATAAACTTGGAATATATTGCTCTTATGAAGGCAAACAGAGAAAAAGGAGCAAGACTTGAATCAAGTATGGATTCTCATCACCTTGAGTATTATCAACAGCATGATGAGTACTCTCATGGGCATTATGCACCTGATACTTATGCTTATGGCCAACATGTATATGTTGATGGTACACACTATGATCTACATGCATCTTATGAACATGGACAAGACCAACATGAAAATGAACATGAGCAGTATAGAAGTACATCTGGACAACATATTAATGCTTATAGATATGATGTACCATGTCATAATGTAGAGTATCATTCCATTGAACCTTGGCAGCAAAATGGTTATTATGGGCAATGTGCTTATACTTATGAGCATCCACCTTTTCAGCAACATAGTCATGATTATACATGTGAACCTTTCTTAATTCAACAGCCCAATTCTTATGGACATGACAATAATGGTCATGCTTATAAGTACTCTTCTAGCTTTGATGAGCAACAAGTTCATAACTACCATTGTATCATATATCCCAATCAATTCATACCTCATGATCACCCAAATGTAATGATGAGTGGTGCTGATGATGAAGAAGATAGTAATGAACAAGCTGAACATCAAAAAGGGGATAATGAGCAACATGATCAACAAGAAGATGTACACAGTACAGAAAATCATGCTGAGATGATGAAGGAAAATCATGTTGAGATGATGAAGGAAATGTGTCAAATGAGAGCCACCATGGACACACTTAATGCCAATTTCTCTATGTAGTTGGAGATTCAACTGAAGGGAAAAGAACAAGAAGACTAAGAATATGTACAAGAAGAGAATAGTGAAGAGCAAGATGTACAAGCTTATGACATATTAGCTAAAGAATCACATGAGGCACTCACAGATGTAGATGGTTATGCTAAAGGTTTTAGACTCTTGGAGAAACCTCATGATGACCTTCTTGAGCATTAGTTTACACTTAATCAAGGTTTACAACAGCCATTGAATGCATTTGATAATGAGTACTTTGATCATGGTTACGATAACTGGTATATGTCTGATGATGATGTAATACATGATTTGGGCATACATGATGATGAAGATGGCATTGTGCTTCCCTATTATCTAGGAGATTATGGATATGATTCTGGACTTGATTATGGAGATATTTCCTTGTATCCATTTGATCCGAGTGGATTGGAGTATGATCTTGATGGCCATTCTTTTCTCTTGGACAATCATTATGACAGAATACCTTTTGATCCAGGAGGTTAATGAATTTCTTGGAATGTCATTTAGACCAACATCCATCTTGCCGGAAATTTCTTTTTTTTGGTAGGCTCTTTTGGTTGAAGATTGGTTATCTATGGCTATATTTTAGTGTAGGGAAGATTGCATGTAACTCTCTGTTTTCGATCATCATTTTATTCTAAATTATGGAAAACATTTAATTCCATACATAGGCTGAAAGTACTCAAAGTAAGCTCCATTTCTACATGACAACACTCCGATCAAAGTTACCTATCAAAAGTTATTGTAGGTTTACTAAAGCAGGGTCATGTAATAAACACTATGATGTCCACTGTCTGCATCACTCAATTTCTCATTGAATATGGGTCAAAATTGGATTTTTCTTATTCCCTAATCATGCCCATACACATCATATTGTATCCATGACCCAACATACATGCATAACCCCCACATGATTTATTAAATAACCCCTTGTAATCATGCAATAGAGTAGTACTCTAGAGTGCCCTGCCTTGCCCTATTTTGTAATAAGTGCCTATTTTGTTTTTGAGGGAAAAAACCTTTGGGTGGGGATGGAATGTAAGAGATGGGAAATACCATAATAAAATAATGGAGGGAAATGCCTGCTACACTGGCGGGTATATAAGATGTAAGGGACTTAACATTTGGACCATTAGATTATAATAATAAGTTTCCTTCATCTTCTCTCCCTCTCTCTAGCTTTCATGGCTTCCTTCCTTCCTTTTTTGTCTTTCTCTCTCTTCTTCTAGTATTTCTCTTTCCTCGTCACTCTCTTTCTCTCTCTTCTTCTTTTCTTCTTCTCTCTCTTCTGCAGTCTTCTCTCTCCCTAGTCCTCTCCTTGACAACTAGATTATGGTATCTTTTATGAAGTTAATTTGGTGGTGCAGTAAGATATATCCCACTGTTGTATTATTGAGTATAGAGGTAGACTACAAGGATGCTGCTATAATAACATGTGAGGTAGCTTGGATGCAAAAGCAACTTGATGATTTAGGAACACAAATAGATAAGAGACTTATCATTTATGAAAACATGAGTAGCATATAGTTGGCAAGGAACTTGATATTTTATGCACATATGAAACATGTTGAGGTACATTATTATTTCATCAGAGAGCAAGTCTTAGTACGTGGTGTTGATTTCACATATGTGAGCCAAAAGGAGAAAGTTGCAAATATTTTTAGCAGGGCCCTAGGAGCAAATAAGCTTTGATAGTTTTGAAGCTTTCTTGGAGTAAAAGTAATGGACCTGAGCTTGAGGGAGAGTGTTGAGATGTCAAGCTCAATAGGAGCTGATGCTTATGTATCTAGGTGATTGTTTTCACGTTCATATTACTAACATGGTTGGTACCTACATTGACATATAGTTCTAGTGATATTTTATAGTTGGACATCACCACCCAAATTATTGTTCTAGTTAGCATATACCCACAATGGACCACTTGTATATTATGTATGTTGTACTTTGTCTTTATTCTTGGTATTTTGTTATAGTGGAGAAGAAGAAGAACAAGAAGAACAAGAAGAACAAGAAGAGGAGGAAGAAGAAGAAAGACTACATTTTCAACTTCTTACGTTGTGTGTCTTGCAAGAGCTCAATCTTCCTCTCTCTCCACCCATATTTTCATGTACCTTACATGATGTGAGTATGATATTGTAATATAGTCATTACATTCTTTTATGCTAATTTAATGTTTTAGTATTACAATCTATGCTATTACTTGATGGGTCACTTTTTCTATATGTATTGCTCTCATGATTTCAAAAATCCATGTGTAATGTCCCCATTACTTACTTTAGTATAACAAACAATATACATACACATTCCACTTAAATAAAATAATGTGTAAAAATGTGCAATTTCTTAAATAAGTTAACTTATGTGGAAAAATTATTGGAAAAGTGATCTCGTTGATGGAATGTGAATACTTATCACATTCGCTATTTGCATATTATTAAGCAGACGTACTTAGGAAAAATTTAACCCATAATATATAAATATGATGACCACATTTAAAATCAAACATTTAGAATTTGAAGATGGAAATAATTATTAGCATGTTTTTCTCTAACAATTAGTCACTCTATCATTTCACAACATGTAAATTGGATACCAGCTATGTACAAGGGGTTATCTACAAGATATAGTGTAAACTTAAAACAAGATAAAAGAGAGAAGGGAAAAATAAATTTGGGTGGTCAATGGAAATTGCAATTTTCTTTTTCACAAAAATAGAGGATTATAAAAGCAAGAAAAAAAGAAGGGGCATGATTTTATGAAGGCATGGTCAACTATGTCCCTTCCAAAAGAGAAATTTTGAAAAAAGCAAGGAAAAAGCTAAAAGCATATCAAGCTTCTTCTATTCCCCCTTTTATTTAAACCTTCGTCTTTAGGAAAAAACATAATTTCCCTTCTCTTGAAAAATTCCCAACCCCTAGAGTATCTTGACTCTCTTAACATGAGGATTCCAAAACTACTAACTGTCCAAAGCATCATTGCTTGTCTTGCCTATAATCATCATCAACATCTTTGTAAATTTGCACCCAATGGTTGATTTCTCTCTCTTTCATGCTTGGAAACATCAATCATTACATCACTTAAAGTCTATTTATAACATCTTACACTCAAACTCACTTACTATAAACCATGTTTCTATGTAATAAGTCCCCCAAAAGGTCTAAACGACATCAAATCAAGCAAAGAAAATTGGTGGATCTTGTTGTAGCCCTGGGTAGCAACAACACCTGACTTAGATTTTAAGGATGTGTTTAGAGTCAAGCTCATCTACTATCATACTATCCCAACATGATAGTTGTAGACCTTAGTTGTCAATAGCCATGTGTGTGTCATTAGTAAGGGCATGCTAGGATTAACTTTAGTTAGAACTATAGTTTGTGGACTATGGTTTGTAAGGTAGATCTAGCTTCATTTTACTCTATTGTAGACTATGGATTAGTGTGAAAGTCTAAAGAATAATGGAAGAAGAAGTGAGCATATTGCTCATGGTTCTTGCTCCATCTCTTTCACTACATCTTTTCTTTTGCATTTTTATCATGGTATTAGAGTAGGTTTAGACTTTGAAACTAGAAGGCAAGAGGAATGTGTGATGGATCTTTTCATCACCATTGGAGACCAGTTAAAGGAATAATAGAAACATTGTTGAGTGTTGGATACTGAGGCATGAGAGTAGCAATAACCACATGGATATTTGAGTGATTGCACCTTTCCAAGACCTGCCACCAAGACAATGTGGAAACCACAATGAATTGCTAGAGATGGCCTACCACTCTTCATCATTGTCTGACAAAGGTTCTTCTTCTTGACTTTGAGCATAGTTGTGGGGCAATGAATGCATTGTGTGATGTCTATAATAGATACAACAAACATAAAAAATTAAAGTAGGACTAGATTAGGAGCCAGTGTGAATCTACACCTGTTTTTCCCTACTTGAAGAGTTCAACGAATTCAGCAATTGTGTGTTTCATGTGGCACATGCAAACAACATGAAATGTTTAGTATATCTAGGCAGCATTTGGATGTAGTCATACAAGTTGAAACTCTTATAACTCATGAATTGAATGCTTTCTTTGAGGCTCAGGGTGTTGGTTATTGATGCTAGTATGGTGCTATATGATCAATGGTTGGCCTATGGATGCTGATGAGCATGAATGCTCATTCTTGGCTCATATGAGACTGGTTTAATAGGTTATTGGCTAGCTACCGCCTAGTTGAAGCTTGAAGAATGTACAAGCATTGACACTCATATATCTGTGTATTGATTCTCAGTGGTTGTGGCGCATGCCTAGGATTTCCTAAAGCTAGTTTTGAGGTGAGAATGCTTCAATTGTGATAGATAATTAACTGTTATTATCTCATAGATTGCTTGCTTGTCTACTATCAAAAAGCTTGTTTGTATAATGCCTATGCAGTAAATGATGTCTACATGGGCATGTTATCACTCCTTGATGTTGAGTTAGATGTTTGGAGATTTATAGCATGCTATTAAGCTAAAATACTACTCGTTACTGTGTAAAGATACTAGTGCAATCACTCCAAATTGAAACTATCATAGTTGGAAAGAAGTCATTTGATACATCCATATTGATATGATTAGAAATGCTTGAGTTCAATGAGCTGGTTACTTTGCTTGTTTATGAAGAGGTGAAACTTGGTTTAGCTATAGGCTGAAGTAGCTCCAAAGGTAGAGGTGCAATTTTTTATTTGAATCAAAGAGCCCATGGTAGAGGGTTCTCTCATGGATGAGGAACTCAACTGAATGCACTTTAGAATGTAAATAATCAACAAAATAAGGACAAAATACTAGAGGTGGTGGATACTTCTAAGTGAGGGGGGGATCCAACTCTAGAGGTAGAGGATCATGGTAGTTAGACTATGCATGAAAATGCAAACAAGGATAAGGAATATCACTATTATGGAAAGCATGGCCACATTGCCAATGAATATTGGAAGAAGTAAGAAAATAAAAAAGGCAAGCAACAAGGCATTATGCTTCGTCTAGTCAAGCTAAGGATGCTTCTACTGGCAGGTTGTTTGTTATGATGTATGTTTGGAACCATGTTGTTAAAGAGAATAAGTGAAATGATGTATGGTATATTGGCTCTAGGGCATCCAATAATATGAAATCGCATGGAGAATGGCTTATTCCAAATAAGCATGGGTATGTTTCTTTAGGAGATGACACCTAGCATAGTATAGAGCATAAGGGCATAGTACCCTTGGTACTTCATGATGGCTAGAACAAAATCTGCATGATGTATTAGATGTATCCTCTATTACAAAGAATGTACTATTAGTTTGCTAGATGACATAGTATAACTTATAGGTTTTCTTTGATAAGCATGGCTATTTGATAGAGGAATTTCACAATGGCTACAAACTGATTTCTCAAGGCAAAAGACATGGTCAGATGTTTACACTAAATGATACATTGCCTCAGCTAAAATGAGGCATGTTTGCACATGGGTAGGGAATTGTTAGAGACCTTGAAATATGGCATAAGAGGATACTCATGTGAATATTCAAAGGCTAAAAATTATGCAAAGAAAGTAGCTGGTGACATGCTTTGCCAAAGTTTGCATACATTGAGTTAGGTCATGTTTGTGATGCATGTTAGTTTGGCAAGTAGTCTCGGCTTCCCTTTATGAAACATGTATGAAACAACTCTAGACCATTGCAATTGATACACTTTGATTCATGGGGACTAGCCCATAATGCATCTCTTATAGGATCCAATTATTATGTGACATTTTGTAGATGATTTCAGGAGGTATACATGGGTGTATATCCTAAAGCATAAAGATGAGGTATTTTCTATCTTTAAGGACTTTAAGAAGCAAGTTGAAAAGGAATTTTATTTCCTAATCTCATGTTTGAGATCTGACTATGGCTGTGAATATATATCTAACAAGTTTGATAGATACTTAGCAAAGAATGGCATACACAAGCAACTCACATGTAGTTATACTCCATAATATAATGGACTGGCTAAAAGAAATAATAGGGTTCTAATGGAGACTTCTTGTGTAATGTTGAATGAGAAAAACATGCCAGTGTACTATTGGGCTGAAGCTGTTTTGATAGCAATGTATGTGTTGAATTGAACTCTTGATTGCAAACATTCATGACATGACACCATACCAAAAGTTGTATGGGTATAAACTAGACATCATCCACTTGAAAGTTTTTTGTTGCATTGTATATGTATATATTCTAGACAAGAAAATGCATAAGTTGATCCTAAGGCACAAAAGTGTGTGTTCATTGATTATGCTCAATATTGCAAGGCCTACAAATACCTTGATTCGTCAACTCATGATATGATCTTCAGCAAAGATGTTATCTTTGATGAACTAGGCTTCATGATATGCATCACCTACTTTTGTTCCTACTAATATGCCCTTACATCATGTATCCAGTGTTACTTCCCAATAGAGTACTACTATGTCCATGCCTATCGGTGATGTCTCTCCCAATGTCTCTCCTTGGATTGGCAGGTATGGAGTATATAGTTATGCATCATCATCCACTCACAGCACTATGTTAGTGAGGGGGAGAAATGATGTAGAAAGCAAGGGCAAAGAAAAAGATTTTGATGATGCTCCTAGTTTTTTGACATCTAGATATGATTCTGGTGATAGCCTCAATAGTGAGCTTGGAATTCCTTCTATGTATACTCTTGTAATTCCTTCTGTGTATACTCTTGATTTCAAGTAGAGTAGATATGTACCATCTCATGAAAGAGGGGAATCTAGCAGTGCACTGCACTTGAGATGCTCATAGAGAGTGAGATACCTAGTTGATAGACTTACATACAGTGGATACTATGTGAAGCATTATGCATATATGACTAAGGTCATGGAACACAAATAGCCTACTGCATTTAGTGAAGTCATCTTGGATAAGAACTAGTGCAAAGTAATGGATGAGGAAATGAATGCATTGGCTAAAAATCAGACTTGGAAATCAATTGCATTGCCTAATGGCAAGAAGTCTATTGGCTATAAATGGATGTATAAAGTAAAGTACAAGTTTAATGGTGGCAGCATTGAAAGGTATAAGGTTGGGCTAGTGGCAAAAGGGTATGCACAACAATATGGCTTGGACTATGAAGAGACTTTTAGCCCTATTGCTAAGATGTCAACTATCAAAACTGTGATTTCTTTGGCTATAAAAAAGGGCTAGAAATTACAACAAATGGATGTGAAAAATGCATTCATGAATGGTGATTTTAAAGAAGAAGTGTTTATGGATTAGCCTAAAGGGTATATACTCCCTCAGTACCCAAATTTAAAGTTGAATAAATCTCTTTATGGACTGAAACAAGCTCCAAGATCTTGGCACATGCATGCATTAGCAATTACTTGCAAAGTCTTGGATTTAGAGTTGGCAAGGCTGATCACAGCCTCTTTACCAAAAAGATAGAAGCATGTCTTGTGGCGCTAGTCATCTATGTATATGACCTCATTTGCAATGTCAATGTTGAAAACTCAATTTGATGTGAAATATTTAGGTGAGTTTTTAGGTATTGAAGTGGTAAATTCAGCCAATTGACTTGTAAACCATTGGATACTTTGTTGGATTAGGACATCAAGTTGGATGTGGATACTAGAGCTGAAATTGCAAATGTTACCATGTATAAGTAGATGGTGGGAAGCCTTATCTACTTAACCATCACTAAGCCTCATCTTAGCTACTCAATTGGGCCTATTAGTGAGTTTATGTAAAATTCCAGAAAAACCCATTTGGATGTAGTGAGAAGAATTATGTGTTATATTAAGGAAATGGTAGACTATGGACTCTTTTATGAGAAAGATACGGACTTGAAGCTCATAGGATACACTGATGAACACTAGGAAGATTGTCTTTATGATAAATATAGTGGTTATACATTTAGCCTTGGCAATGGCATGATTAGCTGGAGTACCAAGAAGCAATCAATAGCTGCACTCTCTATAGTACTAAGGCAAAGTACAGATGTGCCACATTAGCAACTTGTGAGATTGCTTGGTTGTTGATGAAGTTGATGATAGATTTGAGTATGAAAGTAGATGCTCTAGTGAAATTGTATTGTGATAATATAAGTAGTGTACTTCTAGCTACAAACCCTATTTATCATACCCAGAACAAAACATATAGAGGTACACTTTCACTTCATACAAGAGATGGTACTTGTAGGAAAGGTGGACCTCCTACATGTCAAAATAGAAGACCCAATACTTTATATCTTTACCGAGTCACTAGGTAAATATAAGTTCAATCACTTTAGAGAGATTCTTGGAGTATAATATCTTTATTGAGCTTGAGGGGTAGCGTTGAGAGACAAACTCATCTGCTATCATACTTATCCCAACATGACAGTTGTAGACCTTAGCTACCAATAGTTATGTGTGTGTCATTAGTGAACTATGGTTAATAAGGTAGACCTAGCTTCATTTTATTCTATCATAGACTCTGGATTAGTGAGGGATCCTAAAGAATAATGGAAGAAGAAGTGAGCATACTCCTCTTGGTTCTTTCTCCATCTCTTTCACCACATCTTTAGCATGGGCTCTCTAGGAAGCTGTCGGGGTTGCGCTCTAGCTCTTTGCTACGCTTGCTCCACCATCTCTCGTCTTCTTCTCTTAGCTACAATGATGCACTCGGGTACTTGGCTGCCTTCTAGATCTTCTTGAGGCACATTTGGTAGTGGGGCGCTAAGCTCTTAGGCTTGTTGCTCTTCTTCTAGCTCCTACTCAAAGTCTGGGCCTTCCTTTTGGCAATTGCTCTTGTGGGGTTGGGAGCTAGGGGTGGATGCAGCTGCTCGTGCTCTTCAAAAACCTAGCTCCTTCAACTCATCAGTAGAGAGGTCGACTTGCCTCAAATGTTGGCATTGTTATTTTTTCATTAGGATGGTGTGCTGGTTGGAAGAGCATGCTCTTGTAGGCCATAATTCAGGGCTCTAGTGGTCATCTCTAACTTCCTCCTCATCCTCCCCATAGAATCCTCACTGTCCACTTGCATTACATGGAGCACTATGCTTAAAAAGGCTTGCCATTTTGTATTTGAACTTGCTTCTATAGCTTCAATTTTGGCCTCTGCCAACACTCACTCGCATTTTGATATGGCCAAATGCTCAGAAAGTCCTCACACCCATTCAAAGTTGTGCTCTTCCCACCGTTTGGCTCTCTCTTCACATTCCTTCTTGCCCTTCTCCATGCTTTGAGATAGCATCATTACCACCTGCTGTTGTTCATTCCATACTTCTAGCATGTGTGTTTTTTCCTTGTTCTAGCGGCTGCTCCTCGACTATCTTTTGGGCTTCTTGTGCCACGAAGAGTTGCATGGAAGTTTTTGACAGCCTTTTAGACAAATCTTCATTCTTCTGCACATGGGCTTCTTTCCTTCCTTCGTGCTATTGTCTTTCAGATTCAGCCATGGTTTTTATCTCCTCCACCTCCTACTCTAGGTTCTCTAGGTCTTCCTACAGCCCTTGGGTTGCTTCTTGGAAGGCTGCACTAGATTTCCCTTTCCAATCTCTCCTATTCCTCCAATCCTAGGGTAGTCCTCTTCTTCCAATTTTCTATTTCTTCTTGATATCTTCATGCCCTCTCTTCTCTTGTTGCCTCTAGCTCCTCCATGGCATCCAGGACATTTTTCATATCTCCTTGTAGCTCTTCATACAACTTTGCCAGCTTGTCGATACATTGCTACATCCTTACGAGGTTTTGTTTCTCCTCAACTAGCATTGCTTCCCAATTTCCTTCTTCTCCTTCCTTAGCTTTGGGCTGCTCATTTAGCTCTCGGATTTCTCATTGATGCTTTGCTTCCTGGCGGGTTGCTTCCAAATTGAGTGCTGCTAAGGCTTCTCTTTTAGTCTCTGGCTCTCGGTTGCTACTACTCTCTTCTCTTCCTTAGCCTTTTCTAGCTATGTTAGAAGCTCTTTGATGTACTCATCATATGTTGTGGTTGTGGGTATCATGGGAGGTGTTGTAGTTATATGGCCTCTAGATTCTTCCTCTTGGGATCCTGCCTCAACTCGGCATCAATTGTTGTGGCCGGTCTTTTAGCTCTTGCGACAGTGGGGACCCTTGCTCCTGAATCTGGAGCTATCTCCTACATCTTTATTACCAAAAACTACATCATGGATATTAACTTGCTAGTGACCATGGCAGTTGTAGTGTCCTGGACAGTCAAGGTGGTCGTGGCATGGGACATGAAGATTGATGGGAGGGGATGCATTGGGGCCTTGCCCTTTCCTAATACTATCGGGACTACTTCAACCTCTAAGGCCCTGGCATTGTTGCTTGGATCTCCTTCCCTTCAGGGGCTCATGGTAGCTAACTCTTCTACGCCAAAAGTCTCCTCCACTGATCTTTGCATGGCCTCGGCCATGTCTTCATCTCCCTTTCTCCTCAACTCTTTTGCCTCTTCCTCTACTTTTCTTTTTCTCTCTTCTTTAGCCTTTCTCGACTCCTCTTCCACTCTCTTTAGCTTAGCTGCTTCCTTCTCCCTTCTCTCCTCTTCGGCCCTCTTGGACTCTCTTTGGGCCCTCTTCAGCTTGACCCGTTCCTCCTTGGTCATTCTTTCTTTTGTTTCCTTCTATGGCTTCAATGGGGCTTTCTTCTTTGGTGCCCTAGGCTCTCTCTGGCCAAACTGTGTCTCTTGCTCTTCCCTATCACTTATAGTCCTCTCATTGGAGTGCTCTTGCTTGAGGTGTGGCAATCGATCAAGGATCTCCCCTACTTCCTCTTATTGGAGTGCTCTTGCTCGAGGTGTGGCAATCGGTCCCCTACTTCCTCTTCACTTCCTTATGCATCCTTCAAGGCCTCTTGGATGATGGTCATCATAGTATTCCACCAAACCTGATGGTGGATGCCTTGAAGGAGGACTTTTTCCTAGCTCACCTTGATGTGGAGGGGCCGGGGACACCTACTACTACTACACATGTGTCCAAGGCTTTTTCCAAGTTTTTGATGGTCTTGCGTACAAAGGCATTCCAGTCCACCTCATTTGGGATCCAACTGCAATGCTTTCTAGGAATGGTATCCCAATTCTATTCATAAGGGCATTGTATCTTTGACTGGAGAAGAGGGCATGAACCATCTTTGCCTACATTTTAATTTCAAGGTTTGGGATATCCCCCAAGATTATCCCATCAATTGTGTGCATGGCAGCCTTGCTCACCCCTAGCATGTTATACATATCCCTCCTTGAGCGTTTCTCAGTCCTGCTTGCTAAACCTAGAGCCTTCTCCACCATTGCAGGGCTCAACTTCACCTCTACTTAGCGGGCTTATTCTCCTCAAAAATTATGTGCATTTGTTGTAATCATTGATAGCTGACCTTCTCTACATACTTCTGTAGACTACACTGGTCCATGAGTTGTTTTACAACTGGCTCCTCCATGATGGTGTCTTCTAGGTTTAGGATATGCTTGAACACGAACTGGCTAAAACCCTCATTTCTACCATCAAGTTGTACTTTGCTTGCTCTTCCTTTGTGAATGAAAGGTTGCCACCTTTATCTTGCCCTTTTGTTTTAGGTTCCTATCATATATCATAGCTCACCATTAGTTTTCTTGAGTCAACTTCCACAAGAAGGTAGATAAACATACATGAAAGCTCTTAAGGATGTGAAAGGCTTAAGTATAGAGTAAAATTTTCGCTTCAAGCAATCCATGCGATTCAAAAATATCCATGATAATTCTTCCCACATTCTGAGTCTTGTCATTTAAACTTTGATTGACGTTTAAGGCATGTTTGTTTTCTTATTTTCCAGTTTCTTTTTATGTTTGTTTCCTTTCCACCTTACCCCCTCCCTCCCTCAAGAATGATTTGAATCCTTCCTAGGATTGGAGAGCAAAGGATTAAGGGCATTGAAGTGCACGTGGGGGGTGGGACATTACCTTGCAGAAGCCAAGCATAGAATTATGGGTTGTATTCCAACTGAGCATGGTAGTTAATATTGTAGGGTCTGATGCCTACATGTGTGATATAGGTGAGGACACCACTGATGATAAGATCACAGAGTTGATATCCTGCTATCAATGTGTAGCTCTTCTTGAGTAAGGACTCAATCTAGGTAAGGGTGTCTCATGACATGATCTTCCAATGATCGATTGTGAGTGATGTCCAATACCTTAAAAGCGGTAGGAGCTACGTAAGCGGGATCATAATCGAAGGTCTTAATGGTGCGTCGCTCAGGATTGGTCATGATTTGGTAGCCTTCTTGCTCAGGATTGTGAGTGATGTCCAATACCTTAAAAGCGGTAGGAGCTACGTAAGTGGGATCATAATCGAAGGTCTTAATGGTGCGTCGCTCAAGATTGGTCATGATTTGGTAGCCTTCTTGTTCCCACTGGAGTTGGAGAGAATACCACTTGCGTAAGAAGGAGCTGATCAGTCATTGTTTAAGGACTTGGTCTTGAGATATCTCAACATTGGCGATAAATTCCTTTGCGACCATGGGGTTTTTTACCATCACAAATTTGTATTCCTCTGTAATGAACAGGGATCACGGGAATATGGCATGGGAACATACCAGTCACACTGACAGTATATAAGGTGTAAGAGGGTATTTTGAAGTATCACAAAAATTATCAAGAAACTCTCTTTTCACCTTCTCAAGCTCCCATGGCTTCCTCTTTCCCTCTTTTTCTCTCTTCTTCTTGCCTTTCTCTCTTCTCTCCCTCTTCTTCTGCAGTCCTTCTCTCTCTCTTTCCCCTTAGTTAGGACAGTTAGGTCTTCTTCATTACAAATGGTATCAGAGCTTTGTCCTTGATCCTTCTCTTTCCCCATAGATTTAGGGCTCTCACAATTTCCCACAATTAGAAAGTTCCAATTACATCTCTTTCATAGGTACACAGGAGTACTGAGGCAGGCTGTCAGCCCTCTTGAAGACTGTGGCAGCCTTTCTTGGAGCTTTCCCAAGAACCATGGACAAATCTGGAGGCGGGCAGACAAATTTGACAGGTCATCACTAATTTTCATGCAAGTTTTTTAGGGTTTTGGGCAAAAAGGAGGGCAACACAGTTAGAGAAGGCCAAAAACTCAGTTACTTTTCAAGAATACCTTCTCTCTCCTCTTTTCCCAAGCTGCCATGGAAGCTCTGGCTCAAGAATCTCAAAATTCTGCTCCCCCTCCTCTTCCTCAGCAAGATTGGTTGGTCCTAAGGTGTTCCCTTCAGTGGGAGGAGCACAGTGAGCAACAACACCACCTGGTTCAACCCTGCCTGTGGCCCCCAAGAGCAGCCCGAAATTTGTGACGCAAAAAACGGGCTGCTTCCTGGCCTACAGGGCAGCCCTCCCCTCCTTCCTGGCTTTAGTCCTGGTCCTTGGCAACCTTCTTGGGCAGCATCAGTGACATTTTACTCAGCCCTTGGACTCCCCTTTGGCACTCAAGAGACCCTGGTCTGGTGCAGTCCATGGCAGCCATGGAACCTTGGCATCAAGCTCAGAAATCCTGAAGATTTTGGTCTCTCCTTGGTCCTCGGGAGACCCTCTTCAACATTGCTCAAGATTTCAGCCATCAAGAAGAACAGGAAGAAGATTACAAGCAAGATTTGAAGGCATGCACTTGTGGGCAGCCGTGGCTATGGAGTAGGACCTCCATTTCAGCAAGAACTCTCATGGAGAGGTCCTGAACCATCCTGCCCCAAGCTTGATTTCACCCTTTCTTGAGGAAGCATACCCATTTTGGAGCCATGGAGCATTCGGGATCAAATGGAGCTCTCATGGAGGACTGAGGTGGCATCAGTGGCTGCCTTCTTCTCCAAAAGACTCAAGGTAACTGATTCTTGGCTCTCATTCTCTCCGTTTAAGCCTCTTGTTGAATCCCATCCATTTGTTTGAGAGAATATATGAGTCCAAGTAGATAATAGGAGACCTAGACCTTGAATGCATGCTGATTAATTGTCCCAATCATTTCTCTTTGATCTTATAGTGCTGAAATGGATTTTACTCATGCTGAAGCTTCATTGTGATTATATTTTGCTTACCCATAACCCGTTTGGCTTTTTATGAATTGGCTGAGCCAAGAAGTGATAAAAATCCATTGTATAAGGGTGAGTAGGCAGTGAGTCACTGCCGGTAAGCTCCCTATCCCTATTTCCCATTCCAATTCCATGCACTTCATGAAAAGCCCAAAATTTTGATTTCAGAAATGCATCTCATGCTGGTTGTTTAATTAATAAATGTCTGTCATGTACATTCCGGGTGAGGAAAAGCCCGATGCCAGGCGAGGTGGCAAGACAAAAGAGGGGTGACCCCCCCTTACCATCAAAGACCCTGAAGGGGTGCACAACCCGGCTCGGGGGGAACTTTGCCCACCACCCGATGATCTGGAACCCAAAGAATTATTGTAGGTGCAGGTACATTTGATGGAATAGCCCGAACCCTGATCACTTGAGCCTACAAACCCCTACATGCATTGGTAATGTCATAAACCGCTTGGTAATGTATGGTGGATGCAATGCAAGAAGGGCAAGGAATGCAGTGTGGAACTGGTCTCAGCAATAATAAGCAATGGATGCAAAGAATGTATGGCTTTATGGGGCATTGAGAGCCACCATTGAGGCCCTGGATGTCTAGGATAAGACCCTCACCATTGGGATAAAGAATGCTTCTTGAGGGAGCCTTTGCAGGATATTGCAGACAGCCAGTCCTACACAGTCAGCCCACAAGAATTGATTACAGAAAAGCCTCTTTGTGTGACTAAGTGCAAGCTCTATAGCTTGACTCGAAGAGGGCATTTTCCCCTTCGATCTGAGCTAAAAACCTCCCCATTTCGCCTTACGGTTTGGGAGTTACACTCAGTTTTGTGCCCAAAGGTACTGTGGGACAGGCAGTAGTCCTACACAGTCAGCCCACAAAAAGTGATTACAGCAAAGCCCTGATCATTTACTATTGAAGATATTTTTACATAGCCTCGTAGAGGGGATTGAGAGCTTTCATTTGAATCAGAAGGTGGCAATCAGAGTTCCCTAGCTCAAGTTATCATCATTTCTGTAACAAGGGGTCTGGTAGACTGCACTTGGGATGGCAGGCCACAAGGGTAAAGCAAAGGCCCAGGAGGAACTTCAGCGTGAAATAAGGGACTCCCGTGCCTCAATGAATGATCCTAGTTCAGCCCAGGAGGATCATGAAGACTTTTTTGAAGAAGGTGCCCCCGAGATAGATCGTTTATCTCTGCTCAACCAAACCCTATGCCAACATGAGACCCGTCATGCTGATTGACATCGAGAGATGGAGCAACGCCACAGGGAGATGGAAACCCGCCAAGATCAGCGTCGTTCCGATATGATGGCTAAGATGGAATTACTCATAGAGCGCATGGGCGTCCTCATTCCCACCATTGCCCCCTCCTCGGATCGACCCAAGGAGTATGTCCCTCCCCGTGAGGCTAACCGCCCTCCCCCCTTGGAGACCGGGCACAGCCCACAAGGTCTTGGCGGTACCCATGGCATCCCCCATAGCACTTATGAGATGGGTGAGCCCTCCGCTCGGCATGATGAGCCCCTCCTTCCCTCCCCCATCCCGAATCCTTCCAGCCCGTCATTGGCACCCCAACTCCCCCGTAACGGAAGCTACTTGCACACTCAAGGGAATGGCCCCAATGCAAACCTTGGGCAGCATGGATTGCATGGAGTGCATGGGTAGCATGCATATGGCAATGGGCAACATGCATATGGCAATGGGAAGCATGTATATGGTAATGGGCAGCACGGACATTTTGGACAGCAAGGTCCTAATGGGCAATTTGGTCCTCATGTAATGCACGGGCAGCATGGCCCCCATGGGAATTTTGGACAGCAAGGCATGTATGGGCAGCATGTAGCACATGGCATTCATGGGCAACCAGGCCCAAATGAGCTGCATGACAAGATCGTGTTTACAAAATTCAATGGGCAATCCTCATCCCCAGCTGAACTAGAGGAATGGACCTCTAAATTGGAAGCCTATTATCTCATCTACCCCCGTACCAATGAAGCAAAGATCATTTTTGCCTCCCTTCACTTAGAAGTTTTGCCCACACATGGTGGAGATTTGTTCAGCGAGAAAACCAGCAATTTCGTGATTGGGAAGAGTTCAAGATGCATATGATCCAAGTTTTTGTCTCCCCGGTGGAAAAAGAACGCTTGGCTAGGCAATGGTATCAGTTTGATCAATGAAATCTCACCGTGAGGGAGTACACAAACCAGTTTATGAACTTATCCATGTATGTTGAGGCAGTTAGTGATGAGGCCAAATTGCATAAATACATTTATGGGCTGGATGTGCATCTCTCAGCTGATGTAATGGCTCAAAAGCCAGCCACCCTGTTTGCAACCATAGAATTGGCCAAATGCTATGGTCGAAAGTACCGCCGCAATGAGAGCACGCAGCCCATTGCTGGACAGCAAAGATACCCTAGTAGGCAATCCCCATATGCTACTAATTATCGCAGCAATAATGCAGGGAATGGCAGCCCCAAAATTCCTACTTACCCCACTTTTAATGCTGAAAGGAAATATGGCAATTTTGGGACAGCACCACGCTTCAAAAGTGACCCAAAGTATGCTGAAAATAAGGCCAGGAATGGCTTCAGTCCCAATGGTCAAAAATTCATTCCCCCTGAAGTTGTCAAGGATAGAAAATCCAAAGGCTTGTGTTTCAAATGCGGAGATAAGTACACGACTGATCATGCATCCAAATTCCCCTTTAAGAACGCCACTGTCAAGTTTAATAGCATGTATGTGCTAGAAGATAGTGACAAGCTGGAAGAGGACATGCATGACAGCTCTCAAATAATGACACTTGCTGAAAATGTTGAATATGAGGAGGATATTGATCCCGATCAATTTTATGACTCACCGGACGAGTTCCCTTTTGACCCCGGTGGTTGCCCCATTGATAACATGCTTGGGAATGACCCTTGGCACCCCTCATTCACTGCTATATCAGCCTGCTCAATCTCCATGGATGCATGGACCGGCTCTAGGAGTCTGAACACCTTACAGGTGCATGGTAACATTGATGGCAAGAGTGTATACATCCTCATAGATAGTGGCAGCACACACAACTTTGTAAATAAATCAACTCTTAGCCGTTTGGCATGTGTTCCCACTGAATTACAGCAACCCCTTCGGGTTCAAGTGGCCAATGGAAATGAGGAAGTGAGCTCCTATGTATGCACACAAGTGTCTCTCATGTTGGCTGAAAATTACACAGCAAAGGTGGACTTGATTACCCTTGATATGGGCCCCGTGGATATTGTATTGGGATGTGATTGGCTTCAGCAGTTGGGAAAAATCTCTATGGACTTCTCTCAGCTGTACATGGAGTTTGTAATGCATGGGCAGCTTGTACACTTGGAGGGAATCAAAGAAAATGCAAATTTTCAGCTTATAACAGCAAGACAACTCAAAAAGGAATTCAAGAAGTGCTCCCAAATCTTTGTCTTGCATTTGCATAAGGATAATGATGACCAACACACCTTGGGAAAGTAAAATGCAGCACTAAAAGCACTTTTGGCTGAGTATGAGGACCTATTTCAGCCTCCCACTACCCTTCCCCCTAAAAGATTGGTGGATCACCGGATCGACTTGGAGCCCCATGCCAAGCCCATCAATAAACCCCCATACAGACTCTCTAAATGTGAGAGAGAGGAAGTAGCAAAGCAAGTCAAGGAGCTCACTGAGATGGGATTCATAGAGCCTAGCTCTTCCCCTTATGCCTCCCCAATCCTATTGGTTAAGAAAAAGGACAGATCTTTCCGGTTGTGCATTGACTACCGTGATCTCAATAAGATCACCGTCAAAAATAGATACCCCATCCCTCAAATTGATGACTTGCTTGATGAACTCAAGGGTGCACGCTACTTCACTAAGATTGATTTGCGATCCGGTTACCACCAAATCAGAATGCGGGCAGGTGATGAAGTCGAAACGACCTTCCGGACTGACCGTGGCTTGTATCATTTCCTTGTCATGCCATTTGGGCTCACAAATGCCCCCGCCACATTTTAGAGCTTAATGAACAAGATATTGCAGCCATGGCTTTTCAAGTTTGTGTTGGTATTCTTTGATGATATACTCATTAACAGCAAGTCAATGCATGAGCACTTGAAGCATGTTAGACAGATTTTTGATGTACTGAGAGAGCACCGTCTCTTTGCCAAAGAAAGCAAGTGTGTATTTATGCAAACGGAGGTTGAGTACTTAGAACACATCGTTAGTGAAAAAGGCATCCAAGCTGATCCTAAAAAAGTGCAATGTGTCCGGGAGTGGCCCACCCGCACTATCACTACCTCCTTGCGCGGTTTTCTTGGTCTTTCCTCCTTTTATAGGAGATTTATTCGCCATTATGCCACCATTGTAGCCCCATTAACAGACCAGCTGAAAAAAGAGGCTTTCCTATGGGATGAATTGGCTGCCCGCAGTTTTCAGCAGCTGAAAGACTTGCTCACCTCAGCCCCCATCCTTGTATGCCCCGATTTTTCAAAGGATTTTACCATTCAGTGTGATTCTAGTGGATGGGGTATTGGTACAGTTTTGCTGTAGGAACATGGGGTAATAGCATTTGAGAGCCGAAAATTGGATGATAAAGAGAGAGAGTTGCATGTTTATGATCAGGAGATGTTGGCAGTCTATGCTATCAAAAAGTGGCATCACTACTTGTATGGCAACAGATTTAAGGTAAAAAGTGACCATCGTGTGCTCAAATATTTCTTGACTCAGCCCAACCTCACTCCCAAACAACGTAGATGGGTGGCGACACTACAAAACTATGACTTTGAGATTACCCACACCCGTGGAAAGGACAATGTAGTGGCTGATGCACTCTCTCGCATGTGGGCATGCAAAGTCTCATCCATCACTGAACTCCACCATGATTGGATTGAAGAGCTCCAAGAGGCATACTTGCTTGATGCTGAATTCAGCCCTCTTTTCCAGAAATTACAGCAAGGTGTCTTGGATGAGAATTCCCAATATCAGCTCCATAATGGCCTCATTTGGATCCATGGTCGTATTGTGATTCCCCATGCCTCTCCCTTCACCCAAAGGATCCTTGAAGAGATGCATTCTTCCCCGATTGCTGGCCATTTAGGGGTCTTCAAAACATATGATCGAGTTTCAAAAAGTTTCCATTGGAAAGGCCTATGGCGGGATGTAAAAGACTTTGTGTCTAGATGTGTGCCTTGTCAACAAAATAAAGATAGCTCTCTTAAACCGGGTGGTTTATTGCAGCCTTTACCTATTCCCGAAGGAAAATGGACCCACATTACCATGGATTTCATCACTGGTTTACCTACAACCAAGAAGGGTTGGGATAGCATTTACGTGGTAGTTGACCGACTCACTAAAGCAACCCATTTCATCCCTACAAAATCACAATTTACAGCATCCCAAGTTGCCACTCAGTTTATGGAGCATGTTTTTAAGTTGCATGGCTTGCCCCAAGTCATAGTACATGACCGGGACACCAAATTTATTAGTCAGTTTTGGCATATCATTTTCAGCTCCATGGGGACCAAATTGGCTCTGTCTACAGCCTATCATCCCCAAACGAATGGGCAAACCGAAAGAGTCAATAAGTGGCTTGAAACTTATTTGTGACATTTTTGTCATGATGTGCAGAATTCTTGGGATGTATGGCTGCACTTTGCTGAATTTTCTTACAACAACTCCACCCATTCAAGCATTGGAGTCTCTCCCTTTGAAACATTGTATGGTTATCGGGTGCCCCTTCCTATCGTGATCTTCAATGAAAAGCTCAACCCCTTGGTGAAAGAAGAGCTGGACCGCATGCAAGCTCTACTTTAACAATGCAAGGTAAACCTCAAAAGGGCTCAAGAGCACATGAAGCTCCATGCTGATGCAAAAAGAAGACCCCTTGACTTTCAAGATGGTGAAATGGTACTCCTCAAGGTCCCCAAATCCCATTATGCCACACTAAAGGACGGCTCTTGCAATAAATTAGCACACCGTTACTATGGGCCCTACAAGATCATTAAGAAGGTCGGGGATTTGGCTTACCGCCTCCAACTCCCTTCCACCACTAAGATCCATGACGTCTTCCACGTGAGCCAATTGAAACCTTTCATTGGCACTCCCAAAGATCATGTAGAGGAGCTCCCGCCCATAGATGAGGAGGGCCTTATTCAGTACATTCTAGAAGCGGTCATTGGGCAATGTGAAAAGCAACTCCGCACCCGTTCCATACATGAATACTTGATCAAATGGTAAGGTCTACCAATAGAGGAAGCCTCTTAGCGCCCAGCATCTATTATATTGGATGAATTTCCACACCTCAAGGAGGCTGTGTTGGCTGGTACCTCACCATGACCCCTGTTTTGGGCTACAGTCTGCATCTAGACAGCCACCTGTTTTGTACCAGATTTGGTCCTGGTCCACTCTCAGCCCCATGCTCCATACATGGCCAAAAATTATACCTCGAGGGCTCCGTTCCGACACCTTACTTGCCCTGATCGGAGTTCCCTAGTGGAAGTTATGACTGTTTTTCTCCAGCCATACCATCTGGGACTGCACACTAGAAATTCCTGGACAGCCCTTTATTTTGTACTAGTTTTGGTTCTGACCTGATTACAGCCCTGCCCCAGCCACATGGTCTGAAAGTACATCTCATGGGCTCCGTTCAACACCTCAATTCTCCCATTCGGAGTTACCCACACAAAGTTATGGCTGATTTCCTATAGCACACTCTTACAGTCCATGACTACATCCCTTGTTTTTTAGGACAAAAACTTCATGAGACGGGATGGTTTGTAATGAAGGGGGATCACGGGAATATGGCATGGGAACATACCAGTCACACTGATGGTATATAAGGTGTAAGAGGGTATTTTGAAGTATCACAGAAATTATCAAGAAACTCTCTTTTCACCTTCTCAAGCTCCCATGGCTTCCTCTTCTTCTTCCTCTTTCCCTCTTTCTCTCTCTTCTTCTTACCTTTCTCTCTCCTCTCCCTCTTCTTCTGTAGTCCTTCTCTCTCTCTTTCCCCTTAGTTAGGACAGTTAGGTCTTCTTCATTACATCTTCCTAGGTGCATGGCAAGGAGCTCCGGCTCTAAGGATGCATCAAGTAGACCTAGGTCTAAGCGCTCATAGCTCTTAGCAAGTAGGGTGAAAGTGGCATCTTAGTGCTTAATGCAGGTTGCCAAATCATTTCCTCTATTTTTAGCTAGGTCTTTAGGCAACATGAGGATTGATCATTGTTCTCATAAGATGGCTTAAGACCTATTAGGCAGGTAGGATCAAAATGAGCTAGACAAGGGAGCTTCTAGTCGTCGGATCCTTAGGAGTAATGGAATCCTTAGGGACCATGGGTTGGACTTGTGGCTTAGAGGATGTGCTACACTTAGCTTGAGAAGTAGCTAGGTCACTAGGCTCCTTGGGGGTGGCCAAGTTAGTGAGAGTCCACTACTGCAATTTTGGTTGATGGATTTGATGTAGTGCCGGTGGTTTAGTGATCTTGGGCTTTATGGGTTTGGTAGCTCTAGGCTCTGTAGGCTTGGATATGAGGGTCTCTTGGGGTCTTGCTTCCTTATTTGTTGTTTGATCTTGCATAGATGGGTTTGAGGGTGGCACTTGAGTAGTGCCCTTGACAATTTTGGCTTTAGGCACCCATATTTAGGCATTGCCCTTGTAATAGTCCTATGCTTGCAACAAGGTTTTGGAAACCCATAGTAGCTTGACTGTTCATCTTCGCCTATGTATCACCTATTCTGTGTGGCCCTCTAGCTCTTGGGTGAGAGTTTCTAGCATTGCGAGGTCATGTGTGCCTGCTTCTAGGTGGTAGGCCTTTGTGCTTAGATGACTATGGTTTCTTTGGGCCTTAGCTTTGATTTCAACAGTTTGTTGGCTTTGAGTTTTGGTGGGTTGTGATGAGTTACAACCCCCTCCTTAGGCTTGGTGGTGGGTTGATCTACCAGTGTCTTTGAAAGCTTTGATGGAGCCGTGCTGCCCTTGCTAAAAGCTGTGATTATACGTACGTTGCCAATGGCTAGATGAATGTGCTATGACTGGTAGTCGACATTACAAAGTGTTTGCTTTTTAAACGTACATCCTAGCATTTATTCCGTACATTCATCCTTTGCATTCGAAAACACATAAAAGATCATTGGTATGCGCTCAAACTTGATAGAGACTCCAACCTTGCACTTTCCTAGAAGTGCATATGATCAACCCCCAAATGGGCTGAGTTTGGCATTAGTGTGCTGCAATTGTGGTCTGCCAATTTGAATCTGATGATCATGAGTCAAGATATTAAAGTAAGCACCCTGATTGATCAATGCATCAAATGTATATGTTTTTTTGGGTAGTGACGGTCATGCGCACATACGCGGGTGCCACTACCTCCTCATCTTCTTCCTCAATTTCTATTAAGGTGGCAACTCATACTTTCACAGGGGGCTCTGGCATGGGAGGCTCGTGCAATGGATGTGTGGGAAGGTAACACTTCCTAATGCGGCTCCCGTTGAAGAAGCCTATGCCCTCTCCATCTAGGGTTTCAAGATTCACCTTTCCAGACTCCTCTTTACTTTCCTATCTTCGTTCATGGAATAGCAGTTTTTTTAATCATGATATGAACTATCCTCATCTGACTGCTTGTCATCTCGTAAGCCTTAATGCTCCGTTTCTTTCTCATCGGTAACCAAGGCCCAATGGCACATCAAGTTGAGATCATGCACCTTGGTCCACCTCCACTCGGGTTTGTCTAAGAGATCCTTGAGGGGTTTGAGATTGGATATTGGGTTTCCAACTAGCTTGTTCGTTAGATGATATAAGATCTCAAGTAGTTCTTGCTTGTTCTTTGGTACCTGGAATGTAACAGGGATGGATCATCTCTGCGAGCTTATAGCCATCATGCAAACTGGTACTGAGAGTGTGTCACCAAGTTTACCAATTGCCTTAGTGGCTTGCTCGTACTCCTCATTATCTGAGAATGGTAGATCGATTGTGGCTAGCATGTGCATTCAATCTCGCTCATTCTCAGGACAAGGGATATACTCGGTGAGTGGCTCGTAAGAGTTCCTTACTTTTGTGTCATCCTTTAGCAATGGTCTTCCAAGTGTCCATCTTCACTCTCATTGCTTCCATTCAGTTACCTAAGCAGATAAGACGATTGCCCTAGTCCTTTATGACTCGCACATTTCTCATCCAGGGTTGGCCTAGCAAGATGTTGTAGTCCACTCCCTTCATGACAATGAAGTTCACTAAAAATTGGACACCTGAGATCTTCAATGGCTAGCTCTTCAACACTCCAAATGGCCTAACCTTCATTCCATTGGCCAGTGTAACATTAAACCTCACATTCTCGACAGGTGGGTTATCCCAAGCATGGAGTACTGCATGGCTAAGCACACTCACTCTTGCCCCCGTGTCCACGATCCCTTTTTGTATAGCATCTCCTCCTAATGCTAGGACTGGTAGGATTGCATGCATCTCTGTGCCCTCCCAAAAAGCATTCATGTGTAATGACTTGGGGACAAAGGATAGCATTAAACCGGGTATCTAAGTTACCACATCATGATCATGTAGGTCAGTTTCCCTACCCATTGCTTCAACCCTTGCTATAGTGTTATTCTTATCTCTCCTCCTTGATATCTGCAAAAAAATATGTTTGTAAATCAAGAAGTGGAATTAGATATACACCTAAGTGGATGTAATATGATATAAAAACTTACTCGTTTGTTATTAAGTTGGAACACAAATGAGCATGGTAGTTCAATATCTTCATTATGTAAATCCATCCTCACTTGATGTAGCGTACATGATGATCTAACCTTTAGGATTGCAACAATATCCTCATTGAACCAAACATCAAGATCCACAATAGGATATTTGCTAAAATTATCAAAAATTAGGTCTAAAGTAACCAGACTATCACCAATATAATGTCATCTAGTATAATAAAAGCTAAGGATGAAACTTTGAATAGCAACCATATATTTACAAACTATAGAGTATTGATCTATGTTACATATAATTTTTCCTTTTGTCCTCGTGTCCCATCCCTCTCATCAACAAATTTTATGACTTGATCATATGTTAGTCTCTTCACTAAAAGCATAGCCTTTTATCTTCTTATCTCAACATTTGAAAATAAGTCAATAAATATATTAATTGGCATAAACAAAGTAACTTTCCTTAGCCTACTTGAGATAGGTTTTAATGCTCTCTGTATCTTAGAAAATATTTTATATATATAGATCTCACTAGTAGCTGGACTTGGCAAAGGCCACTCAAAGCTTGAAATTTCTAGCAAAGGGGGAATATTGATTCCCATTAGCTATACTGCATGGGGACAATATAAGAATGGTCATAAAAGAATATTCAATTCCCATTAGCTATATTGCATGGGGACAATATGCACTTCCTGTGCCAAACACACTTTTTTAATTTATATTAAAATAAACCCGCCATCACAAGTGTACACACTACAAAAAAAGTGCTACATACACAATAATTTGTAAAAAATAAACTTGCATTTAGAGACCATGAGTCGGGACGTAGTCCAAGGATGTTAACAAGCATCGTAAAAATTAATAAGTTTTCGTAATGGATAAAATAAAATATCATTTTTATTAAGGTTTATTACTTGTTAATTAATTTATAAAATAAAAATACAATTAAATTTTCCCTTTCTCCTCACATTACACAATTCCCTTTTTCAATAAAGCGCTATGTGGGGTGGGTGACATGGTTGTCAATCTTAGTCCCTATTGGCCATCTTAGTCAGTTGAGGTTTGGTTATCGGTCAATTTTGATTTGTTTTATCCAATTTTTTGTTAGTCATTTGATTGGAGTTAGGGATATGGTGTGATTTGATTATATTTTATTTGGATTGCTTCATATGGGGTTATTGGGTGCATGTTTATGCATAACATGAAGCTTTCAGTCACATAAGTGTAGAGGTCATGTCGGATTTTTCCTAGGATGTTGATTGCTTGGGGTGGTCAGTCAGTTGGTCAAGTACTCTACGTGAGTTATTTCTTTTATCCATATGTTATGGTCATTAGTTACATTAGTTACATTAGTTCCTCCTCCTCCTCCTACTGAAGATGATGACTTTATCATTGAGGATACTGATTCTCCCCCTTCTATGGTCATTCAAAGGAAGTGTCTTTAGCGAGTGGCTAAATCGGTACCACCTTCCACTCCTCCAGTTTCAATTCCTATTTAATGTTGTAGTCAGCTGCTTGCTTTCCTTACAACACCAAATCTTTTGAGAGCACATAGAGATGGTACTCTAGATATTTCCATTCCCTCTGTGTAATGTCTAGTGACAGGAGATGCAATTCCCTTTTTGTGCAAAGACATCTAGAGCTCTATTGAACTCTCAGTTATTGCTTGTATCCAACAACTTTATTCTTCTTTTTATGAAGAGGTTTAGCCGTCCAAGGAGGAGTTGAATAAAGCTAAAACTAAGCTAGTCTCTGTCAATGAAAACTTTTCTGGCCTCTATACACAGATGGAGCAATAGACTAGGGTCATTGATACTCAAAATGAGGAGATCTCTACTTTGCAAGCTCAGTTGGCTGAAACTAAATCCCAAGTTGTCACTGTGGCTGAGAAGAGGGATAGGTTATTGAAGGAGGCTCAAGAGCTAAAATCTTTGATAGCTGCCTAGATAGAAAAGCTCAAATCAACTACAATCATCCTAGCCTAGAGAAATATTTAGATTCAACAGCTTAAGGAACAATTGGCTACGTCTTGTTGTGCTTCACAAAGTCCTTTTGTACAGCTGATTCCTTCCTTATCTCCTGTAGATTTATTTGTCCTTCAAAGAAATGCCACATTATGCCCTTTATTTCGAGCCAAAGTGGAAAGGCTTCAGTGAAGAATAAACTTGTTGTGGTCTTCATTTGAGCGATTCCAAGAGTTTGTTCCTCCAAATCACTCCTTTGTGCATTCCATCTCTACTCCCCCAACTTCTTTTATGTAGTAGGCATGAGCCACTAGTCATGTGCTTCTTGCTATAAGAGAGCACACTTCAAATTTGTTGCTGCTCAAACTCTAAAGGATTCAAAAGAAAACATATTGCAAGTTGTTAAACATGTTCTTCTGATCTACCATTGATTGGGCTTTAGACAACAAAAAACTGTTGCTATAGGAAATACTGCTAGGGCTAGACAAATAGGAATCTTCCTTATTCCGAATTCTTGAACAAGAAAACTAGATTTCTCAAAGAAAAACATGATTCTTTAGGCTATCCATCAAACCAATCTAGCATTGCATTTCACCCATTACAACAATCTAGGCTCTCTAAAAGAATAAGCAAAAAGTATTGTTTTCTCTTCTCCACTATTCCTATAAACATAATGTATTCTGAAAACTCTATGTAGATAATCTTTTCATCCATGAATGAAAATTATCCTACTTCTTCTCCTTCATTCTACAATAACTGTTGTTGTAGTTGCTTTACTCACAATTCTTGCAATTCTATGGAATCCATTGAAAAGAATAGAGAGGAATATGCAACGGAAGGGGCAATGGCAAGAGATATGGAGGCTCAAGAGTTTTTATTCTTCTTCATCTTCATTCTTCTTCTTCCTTCTTTCTCTGCGCATACACCACAAGTATCCTCTAAAGTGATAGATACCTTTTAGGACTCTTTACACACACTTACTTTATATATGCATACATAGGATATGACTTATCCTATGCTTTGTTTCTCAACAATCCCCTCAACCTCAAAATGAGCTTGCAAATACAATACTCTAAGTCCACTCCTACAATACTCAAACTTATCCTTACCTAATGCTTTGATAAAGATTTCTGTGACTTAATCATTACTTTTGACATGTACCAACTCTATCTCTCCATCCATAACCTTCTGTTTGATGAAGTAATAGTGCACTTTGATATGCATTGTCCTTGCATGGTAGACTAGGTTCTTTGCCAATATGATGCTACTAAATTTATTACTATACATTATTAACTCCACCACATCTATTCCCACATCACATAGTAACAATCTCCATCATCTTTGCTCACATGTTGCCAATGCAATACCTCTATACTTTGTTTTGTACTAGATAGAGCAACTATAGGTTGTTTCTTATTGTTGCTCCAACTTACCATGGTTGAATCAAATGCGAATGCATAGCCACTAGTAGGCCTCCTATCCATGATACTTCCAACCCAATCTACATCTATGTAACCAGACAATGTAGGCTTGATCCCTTTCACATAGAACAAACCAAATCTAACTGTCTCCTTCAAATATCTTAAGACTCTCCTCATTGCATCCAAACATGATACATGGTTTTTGCACAAACTGACTAATGACTCCCGTTGAGTAACTCAAGTCAAGTTGTTAGGTAGATTAGGCTACCAACCATCTTCCTAAACATAGTAATGTCTTCCACATAATACTAACCATCATCCACCATCTTAATGTTTTGATCCAAAGGTGTATCCACTCACTTACATCTTGTTATTCCATACATATCTAGCATCTCTAATGGATATTTTCTCTGCACTAGCCAAACTCCATGTGGAGTATCAATCACCTCAATGCCAAGAAAGTACCTTAATAAGCCAAGGTCCTTAATGTCAAACTTCTTGTGCAGCCCATGCTTTACTTTAGCAATCTCTCTCTCTCTCTCTCTCTCTCTCTCTCTCTCTCTCTCTCTCTCTCTCTCTCTCTCTCTCTCTCTCTCTCTCTCTCTCTCTCTCTCTCTCTCTCTCTCTCTCTCTCTCTCTCTCTCTCTCTCTCTCTCTCTCTCTCTCTCTCTCTCTCTCTCTCTCTCTCTAGAGTACCTGTAATGATGAGATCATCTCATTACAGGTACAGAATAGATGACCACAATAGCCATTCCATCTTTTTCATGTCTAACATAAAGTGAATAATCAACCATGCTTTTCTAAAATCCCATGCTACATGAGAACTTAATAATCCTCTCACACCAAGCTCTTGGTGTTTACTTCAATCCATATAAATGCCTTCCTCCATTTGTACACTTTATGTGGATATTTATGATGAACATATCCTTCTAGCTTATCCATATATACCTCTTCCTCTAATGTACCATTTAAGAAAGAATTCTTTACATCCATTTGGTATAATTACCAACCATAGATAGAAGCCAATGCAATAACCAATCTCACTATAGTCATCTTAGCCATTGGAGTAAATGTCTCTTCATAATCCAAACCATACTTTTGAGCATAATCTTTTGCAACTAACCTTAGCTTGTATCTCTCCAATGAACCATTAGATTTGCACTTAATTTTATATACCCAATTGCCTTCTTTCCATAAGGCAACTCAACTAGATCTCGTGTCTTGTTCTTTGTCACTACATCCATCTCTTCATCCATAGCATTCTTCCAATATTTGTTTCCAAGGACCTCTTAAAAAGAAGTGGACTCAAAGTGCTGAACATATGATACCATGTATGCATAATGCATCTTCACATGAAGCCATTATATGTCAATCTATCCATTGGATGCCTCACTCTATCCAATCTCCTCTGCTAAGGTGCACTAAACAATGTCTCAACCATTCTTGCATGTGGTGAAACATGCTTTCTTGCACTCTTTATCCCTGAACACTATATTGGGGAATATGGGAATTCCCCATAAGTTTGAGACACGTGCTCAAATCTTTGGATTTGTCATAACTTGAACACTATAACTCCAAATCGAGCGCTTTATAGCTCAATAGATTCCATTTTTCAAGTGCTTTCCAATTATAGGTCACATCATATGGTTTTGAGAAACTTATGGGCATGTTATCCATGTGCCACCTTTTTAGTATTCAAAAAATGGAATTGGGAGATTCCCAAACTCACTAATATTGTGTTCCTAGAGTTTTTACATGTGGTATGCCAAACTTGTCATCCATAGACTCATCCTCAAATATTTCATCCATATTCTTCTTCCCTTGTGCAACCTTTGATTTCTTTTATGCACTTCTCAATCTGCCACTCTATGGACTATAACTGCCATTGCTTTCTTCATGGTCTTTAGGTCTAGACATATCCTCAACATATTGATTTCTTTGACCATTATTTGCTGCAATTTTCTTTGCACACCCATCATTATCACCGCTCTCATAGACATCCATGTCAATTATAGCTTTCGGTTTGGATACCATAACTCATACTCACTAAATCTTGCATCCTTGCTTATGTGAACCTCTTTGATGATAGGGATCATAACATTTGTAGCCCTTCTTCTCATTTGAATACCCTAGATAAATGCATTTAATAGATTTTGGTTCCATCTTCTTCCTCAAATCATCAAGGATATATACAAATTCGTTACTTTCTATCGAAAAATTCTACATGGTAAGTCGTGTGGTTTATAGCACTAGAATCCAAAAACCAATCATCATCTCTAGGAGGGTACACCATACTACCAAGTACATGCTCCATGGTGAAGAGATGACCTCTAGGTGATGAACCGTCTCTAAAACCATAGCCACCACCAGTATATCCACTTGCATAGTGCCCAAATTGGGCCCTTCCTTGACCCCTAACCATAGCATCTTTCTTGTGAAAGAAATCTCTCTCAAAGTGGTCAAACTGCCCACAATAATGACATGCACCATCTCTTTGTGGACTAGAGCATCATCTGCCTCCTCTGGAGTAGGATCATAATCTTCTAATATGGAGACATATGATGTATCAAAGCTGTAGGTGTCATGTTCATGATATGGACTGTAGTATGTATTGCCTCAACCCAATAGGTTAACGGCATGTGCATCTGATTCATCACTTCCCTTGCTACTTCTATAATAATCCTATTCTTCCTTTCTACCATACCATTTTGTTGTGGTGTATACCTCCAACTAACTTGTCTTTTGATTCCATGGTCTCTCAACTAGTAAGAGAACTCATTTGACATATATTCTCCACCATTATCCAATCTCAAGCATTAAATATAGCCCCCAAATTTTTTTTCTTTTACATAGACCTTTTCCCACCATCAAGAAATTCTCCATACCATAGGACCATACACTGTAATTTTCCTTTGTTAATTTCTCACCCACAATTTGCGTAATTTATGTGGTTTTTTACATTATGGTGGTACAATTTAGTAAAACCATTTGTATATAATGTCACAAATCAGTATCCAAGCACATGAACAAAACTAAGTATCAACTCCTCAAAACTAAGACCATAAAGCATTCAAAATCTCCAAGAAAGTGCATATCAATTGAAGTCCACTTCAATTTGTGTCGTATATATGTCCAGCTACTCTCACATGTGTCCATAAATCATGTTCATATGTCAAATATTGGCTATCTAGCAAGAACTAGTGAAAATGGGTCTCAAACAATGCTCGCATGACCCAAAAAACATCAAAATACAAGTCTAAAATTGACCAATTTTCCTATTCTTTTTGCAATTTTTCATGCCAAAAATGAAGTCCCAGAAAAGCTCAACCATAATATCTTCCTAGAATTTTTTAACACTTTTTCCCTTCCAAATTAGCACCCAAAAATGACATAAAACTAACCTTTTAGCCTTAAACAAAGCTAGTTCAACTTCTAGAGTATGAATAGTCCAATAGTGAACCCATATACAAAATAACTAGTTCAACCTTTGCTAGTATGAACACAATTGCTTAAATATCTAGTTCAATCTTTCTTTCGTGTGGAGCAGACCTTGTGCTTTTTCTTCACCATTATGTCCCATGCTCAAGCTGAGAGCTAAGCTCAAACCAACCCCTTAATTCTAGCAATTGATACATAGATCGGCTTGAACTCAAAGGCCAACAAAATATTGCTATCGTACATCATTTCCAACCTTCTTTGGCTCCTAAATACATTCAAAAGCGAGCACCAATGCTGAAAATTTGAGTTGTAATGGATCGGAAATCTAATGTAGCTATTTTTCCTGGATTACTTGAAGATTAGTATTTGATTTTTATGGCAGACAACACGCTTTCAACTTGATGTAGACCTCATTTCAATGTGCTCCTCGATACAAGCTTTCAATCCTAAACTCTTCCTCTAATACCAAATGAAAAAAAATAGAGGAATGCACAACAAAAGGGGCAATGACAAGAGATATGAAGACTTAATAGTTTTTCTTCTTCTTTATCTTCCTTCTTCTTCTTCCTTCATTCTCTACTGATACATCATAAGTATCCTCTAAAAAGATAGATACCCTTTAACCTTTTTAGGGCTCATTCACACACTCTCTCTACTTTATTTATGCATATATAGGATATGACTTATCCTATGCTTTATTTTTGAACATCTGCTGCTTTAAGATTTTTAGTAAATTTGAATATTTTCATAAAACAATGTTATTTATACTGGAATTTTAAATCTGAAATATAGGGAGACATAATTGCATCATCCTACAAATAGAAATGAAGAATTGAGCCTTTGAACAATATCTCCCTACTTCAGGAAAGGTTTCATTGCTTTGAGCTTTATAGGAAATTTAGATTTCTATCCTTAAACAATGTCATTTTTAATGGAGTTTTTAAAACAAAGGTTCATGAAAGCAATGGTAGGACATACACACAGAAAACTCTTTGAACTTCATACACGAAATTTAGTTTTCTTGCATAAAACAAAGTGATTTTTAACAAAGCTTCAAACCAAAGGTTTAGAATGAAAATGGCATGATTTTCAATGTGTTATAGCCCGTAGTTTATGTAGAATACATAATAGGGCTACAATGTTGTACATAAGAATACAACATATTGCTACATGTAATATAAAAAAAGATCATACTATATGAGGCAATGAATAGAAAACTCAAAGATAATGATATAAAACTACAAGAATATGTCATAGATGAACCATAATAGGATGATGAAGATAAAAATCAAAGAATACAACTAAGAAATGATGGAAATACATAGTCTATTCATGGATCCCATTGTTAGAAACTTTCCATTAGAGAGGAATCCCATCATACATCAACTCATAATGATAAAAAATGACACATAAAAGCTCCATAGAAGACATCCTTTCAAGCCACACCTATAATACCATAAGTAACTACATTTCATATGACATGCTAGGTCTATTCCCATCAGGAAATGCCCAAGACTAAGGTATAGAGACTATAAAAAGGGCGAGCATAATGTAACAAGCCATGGCTAATAGAGACCTCTCACCATAGGTGTTTGGTTTGCCCTATGGTATGATAAATATGGTCTGTACTATCTCAAGTTTGGTGTGTGATTACTAGCAACACCGCGCATTTGAGAGACTAGGCAAACACCAAATTGGTAGGTTCTATGCAACCACATGCGTCCGCCATTTTCCACTTTTTTTGTTTTTTGGAGCTACTGGCATAATGCACAATGCCCAAGGAATTCACTATATGTATACCCTCTATGTCGCGTGTGTTCAAGGTCTATTTATAAATTTCCTTATCTATGAATATTTCTTTAATAAAACATAACCATTTTCTATTCAATCTATAAGTGACCCCTTTATATGGGACCCTTTCATTGTATGTAAAAGATGTGTAAAAATGGTATTTTGAAAATCCCTTAGGTTGAACTCATGTGATACATACATATATGACTGATCTCCCTGGGGCACAATGCATTCATTTTCTATTTTCCATTCTAGAGTGCACAATCATTTTAGCCATCTAAGATATCTCCTTCATTGGAAATTGATTACCATTGAGCATGCATGCCTTAGTACCATGGATACATTGGGTCCATTGTATGCTACTATTTATTCAATCATTTTATTTTACATCTAGTAGTCATGTGGCTCTTGTACTTTAATACAATTATGAGAGAGTGTGTTAACAAAAAAGATAATGGGATAAAAGATCAAGAAATGCATCATGATATGCACTAGATCTTTTTTGGAACTACTAATAATAACAACATTCAATAAGGATGTGCACCGTTATTTTGTGATATGATATGTTGCACAATAAGTTTGATGTAAAAATCAAGAGCCATTATGTGCGAAGTTGTAAATACTTTTTGATAGCAACACAAGGCTAGTGAATGCACTAGTTAATTTATGCATTAGGGATAAGGTTTAAGTCATGTATAGTGCATGTAATATGAGATGATTGGTCTCACTCCATGAAAATGGGCTAGTGTGTGCACTAGTTAATTTATGCATTAGGGATAAGGTTTAAGTCATGTATAGTGCATGCAATTTGAGATGATTGGTCTTAGTCCATATTGAAAATGGGTAGGATTCCCATAAGGGTAAGAAACCTTAAAATGTGTATAAAAAGGATGAAAGAGAATGGAAAAGGCTATTCGTGTGTGTGCAAATTTGATATCCTTATCTTCTTGCAACCTTATCTCCTCATTGTGCAAGTGTGAGGGAGAGAGTGAGAATGAGAGTGTGTGCAAGTGAGGGACATGGAGTCAATTTCACACCATTTTTTTCCCCTTCTTCTCTATCCCTATATGGTGAGTGGTAAGTTAACTATGAGTGTGTGAGGTTGATGCAACAAGAAGCTCTCCACCTTCTCTATTTCTCCTATAGCTAGACACACATTAATAACCACTCAAACCTTATGAAGATGGGCTCCCACCATTGTTCTTTAATGTAAATACAAACTCCATATTTAAGTTTTGATATTGTCTTCTTGTTCTATAAAATTACTAGAAGATATGGATAGCAAGTCTTCCAAATATATCCACTCATTCTTCCCCAAGTCTTCATTATAGCTCCAACCTCCTTTTGAGTACTGAGCTTCTCTCTCTTTATTTACTTGTATTTGTTTGAGAAAAAGAAGAGAGAGAGAAAGAAAAGATGCACAAACTCCACCTTAGAAAAGCTCACCACACATTCACTGCACCTAGGGATTCTCAAGTTAGAAGCACATAGTGCCCTCAATGAGTGGCTTTGTTTTTCACCCCCCTAGCCCTCACCCCCACAACACAATCTCAAGTTGCTTCAAGGGCAAGAAAGCTCGAGCTTGCTTGAGTGACATGTTACCTTGATACTTGCACCACACAATAATCCTTACACCAAGTAAGACCTCAAATATAGTACAATATTTCAAGTTTATGTAGAATTTGACCCATGTCCTAGTTGCACTTACATCTTTCCTAGAATTTGACCTAAGTTTATGTAGAATTTGACCCATGTCCTAGTTTCACTTGCAACTTTCCTAGTCATTGCATAAGTGAGATAGACACACCCCCTAGGAAGACCACAAGTTGGCTTATAAGTTTTTTAATGATCCTCTAAATACCCCTCAAATTTGGTGTCCCCTAGATCATCATCATCGTTTTATTTTTCCATAGTGTTACAAGTTAATTCTAGATAGCCATTACCTCTCCACCTTGACCTGCAACTTGTCATTCATTACTTATCAGCATATCAATTCGCTTCAACCTTAATAAGATCCACCCATCTTCACTATCATTCCTTCATTGAAAATACCCATTTCTTATCCATTGACTATACTCACATTCCTCGTTTGGGTGCTAGCTAGAGTATATCTTCAACATGAGTGTCATGGGACTCACACTTGTCTACGAGGGGGAAAATGTTGCAAAGGACAATGGATGAAAGACTAGGCAAAGAACTCATCATGATGTTTGGTAGATGTTTTTTGGAAATGATATCAGCAACTTGCAACAATAAGGAAGCACACCATTATTCTATGATGTGACATGCAACTCAATAATTTTGATGTAAATGTCAAAACTAACCTCTCTCCCATGCAAAATGGTAAATACTTTTTGATTGCACCACAAAGTTAGAGCATGGACTAGTTAATCTATGCATTAGGTAAAATGTTTAAGCCATGTATAATGCGTGAAATTTGAGATGACCATGGAAATGGATAGGATACCTATGAGGGTAAGAAATCATAAAAATGTGTATAAAAGGGACGAAAAAGAATGGACGAGGTTATTCATGTGTGTGTAAATTTGAGCTCCTTATGTTCTTGCAACCCCATTATCTCATTGTGTATGTGTGTCCAAGGAACATGTAGTTAAGTTTACACCATTCTTCTCCCCTTCTTCTCCATTCTTGTGTGGTGGATCTCCTCTACCTCTTTGTCTATAACTCCTCTTCATGACATGTGTGGGATGGAAGTAAGGAGATGAGCTTAGAGCAATGCATGTGGATCATGAAGTGATGTTTATTGAGATATTGTGACTAAAACTAGCTAAGCTAGGTAAGCATGCTCAATGTACCCCAACTTCGATTCGATCTATTGTTTGCAATGGTATATCTATAGTTGTAGTTAGGTTTCACATGTAATTTGGTTAGGTAAGAGATAGCTACGTGACTTAGTGTGACGTGCCCTTGAAATAATAAAAATTGTGTCCAATGGTCTCAACATTGAGCTCATAGAGAGAGAGAGAGAGAGAAAGAGAGAGAGAGAGAGAGAGATATATATATATATATATATATATATATATATATATATATATATATATATATATATATATGGAAAAAAGAAACACAAATATGCTCACTTTTGAACTTATGTAACAATTAATCCTCCAAATACTAGTTATTTCTTGTGTGAAACTACTTCCACAAAGATTGGTAGCCTACATTGTCACATCCCTATTTATTTAAAGAGAGGTGTAATGTTTTTCTCTTTTCCCACCCCCTCCCCATGTGAACTTGGGCCTAGGAGGGGGTGCACTTTAAAAATTAAAACCATAGTAAAGGAGAAAAAATAAAAAATTGGACATCAAGACCATGGTGAGTACACCACCATCATTGGAGCGAATGTTGCCACCTTCCCTTGAGCTTGCCATCATTCGTGTCACTACCTCCCATAGAAACAAATGACACCTACTAGTTGATGCTACCAATCCTCACCACATGCAGAATTATCAAAACCATCACTCCTCGTCATCTTGCTCTCAATGCCTTTCCAGGCCGCCATGCCATCACACAATGTAGAATGCATGATAAGCACTTAGCCTTTAAGTAAGGCTTAGAAGGCTTATAAAAGCCTTAACTTAGGCTAACTAAACAATATTTTCTACCCATTAGTTGCTGCTATTATATGGAGAGAGAGAGAGAGAGAGAGAGAGAGAAAAGAAAGAAAGAAAGAAAGTTATATTAACGTCTTCTAAAGACCAAAACTGGCCTATGAGACAAACTGTGATACAACTGATGAGGTCCAGCTATCCAAAATAAAAGTGCTGAATGAAAAGCTAAAAACTGGAAACCGAAAATACGGTGCTGTGAGTGTGATAAGTGTCGTGTATGTGTATGTGCGTATGTAGCTCTGATACTCCAGATAATGGCTACAAAAGGGGAACAAATGTCGGCTGTGATAGGGGAACAACTGTCGACTATGATAAAGTGGTGCGATGTGTATATGTAACAAATGTAGGGAGATATACTATCTTGGGATGTAGTAGCAGTCGTCGAAGTCGCTAATAGCAGGTGATCCCTCCTGGATGCAGGATGTGGTACATCGGCGGTGGAGAAAGAGCAAACTGGAGATCTGAGATCCAATGTGTCGAGTGTCGTCGGATCTCAGTCTGCTGTCGATGTAGATCAAGAATCCTCCGGATCTCCTGTCGGTGTGGCTGTGGGGTCCGAAACCCACGGATCCTCGTGCGGCGTCGGGTACGCTGGTCCTCAGCCTGCTGTAGTGTGAGCCCGGAGGTCTGGCTGGAGGCTGGTACAGTAGCTCTCACTCTGTTTGTCTAAAAGAACTGTGTAATAGTCGTCTGGGTGGGCCCCTCTCTGACTGGGACCCGCTGTGTGCTCTACTCTCTGATGTGCCATGCCTCTCCCAGAAAACATCCAAATGATCTCTGATCCATATCAGTCATACATCCGTGAAGTGAGCTGCTCAGTGTGTATCTAGATCTCAACTCTGAGTATGCCGGGCATCTAAGAACAAAATGCTCCTCACTCTCCACCTCTGATCTGCAAAGGGGGCATATCCTCTCCTCCCGCGGGATGCCACTGGCTCTGCCACTCTCAATCATAAGCTGATGTGATGATACCCTAAGCTGTCCAATAAGAACTCTCAATCGATGTGGCATATAGATCTGCATATATCTCGGAATCTCTATGAATCTCTGCTCTGATATCCTCAAGAACTGTGTATAATAATGTGCCATCTTCGATGGCAGTGGCTGTGCAGGGCTGACCCATGTCCTCTGTATATAAATATGCCATATCTCCTGTCTGATGACTCTGTTCCTCTCAGAGAGAGAGAGGGTGTAAGTGGGAGCCTGAGTATCATATAGAAGAGGTGGGGGTCTATCAATGTCCAGCCCATGTCTGTCAAGCCAAGCTCTAGTCTGTGCATTCCATGATGTGGTATCCCCCGCTCGAGCCATCTCCTGAGATGCCATATATGCTCTATATGCAATGTGATCTCTGTCCATATCCTGAAATCTGTGTAGGAAGCAGACTGTCTGAAATAATGCCTCGACTAGCATGGGCGGTGTGGCAAGCTCTGCTCACACAATGTCATGTGGGACTGAGGCCTTGCTGTGAATCAATCTAGATATCATGATCACCTGAGGTCTCTCCATCAATGTCCATACATAATCGGCAAGGCCTGGCCCCCATATAGCTACTCCATACATCAGTGTTGGAGTGACTAGAGTATCAAAGAGCCACCCCTTGGTGCGGGGCTCCTGGAAATGTGCCTGATGACACTGTCGCTCCATAAGAGCCAATGCTGAGTATCCTCTAGTGAGGCGGTCACGAGCTGCCTGTGTCATCGAGAAAGTCCCTGAAGCTGCTGTAAAGGTGACTCCCAAATATACATATGATCCAGTGACCTCAATACTCCCTCCTGCTACCATGAAAATACTCTGTCTGCATATCTGAGCTGATGTATGGAATATAAGAACCTTGGTTTTACCAAGGTTCACTGTCATGCCTCTCTGTATGCAAAAATCATCCAATGCTAATAAATGCTGCTGTAATCCCTGAGCTGAGTCTGAGACCAACACAATGTCATCTGCATATAGTAAGATATGAACTGTGGCTCCACTGAGATCTATACCTCCATCGGCTCGCTGTTGAATAAACTCTGCTATCTCATCAATGTATAGCCCAAATAGAGTCGGTGAGAGTGGGCATCCTTGCTTCACACCAATGGTGCTCACAAGGGGATCTGATATACCTCCCGGACATCTGACTCTGCCAGTAACCCGCTCATATAGTGCATAAATACCCCACATCATGTCATCATCCACCCCTAGATCAAGTAGGCGTCTGAAAAGCCTCTCTCTCGGAACCGTGTCAAAGGCTTTGTGGAAATCCACAAAGCAACAGTATAATCTCTGTTTCTTCACTCGTGTCTGGTCGATCAGACAACGGAGAGTGAAGATGTGATCTATGGTAGAAAATGCCCGTCTGAACCCTGCCTGTCCGGGTGTGCGCATGCACTCTCTCTCTGCCAGCGTGCTGAGCTCCTCCTCCATCACCATGCCATAAAGTTTGGACAAAACTGGCCCAATCATGATGGTCCTATATGTGTTAGGATCCATAGGATCCCCTGACTTGTGGATAGGTACAATGGTGTGCTCTGTCCACGAGTCAGGGAACCCCTCAGACAATGCAAGGTTGAAGAGGTGAGCAATGAGTGGAGCCAATGTGTCTCTGCCATATATAATATGCTCTGCCTGAAGATCAAACTGGTCTTGAGCGCGGCCATGCTGTAACCATGAGATAGCATGTTTCACCATACTAGTGGTGAAAAAGGATGAAATACCTGGTCTCGGTGTACATGGTGTGGGTATCAGCAGATGTGCGGGTACATGATATAAACTCTGTGCGTATCCATGCCATACTGCAGGGTCATGTATCGGTGTGGGTGAGCGTGGTTCTCTGATCTGCCTCCATGCCTCTGCACAATCTCTGCTCATAAGAAGGTGGTATATATCCCAATATCTCTCCTCCTCCCATTCCCGCTTTTTACGACGGGTCAAGCGGTGCATGCATCTCTGCCCCTGTCTGTGTGTGATCTCTCCCCTGGTCTCCAAATCGCGTAGCTGTCGACGTAGATCTCTACACTCATCATCATACCACCTATTCTGTGGCATGGTACCGGTCCGAGGGGGGTGCGTGTATGTGTGATGTGGAAAACTGAGTGTAGCAGAATCATGCAGAATGCGTGTGATATCAGTGGTCAGTGTATCGAGGGGTGCGTATGGATCAAGTGACGTGATGTGCTCCTCCAGATACTATGAGTAAACATGTGAGAGCTCATGAGTGAAGTGTATGGTAGTATACATGTGGGGTATGATATCTAGAGGTGGTGATGGTAATGAGGTGAGGAGTGAGAAACTGAGAAAGGTGTGATCGGCACCGAGTGGAAGTCTCCCAAGGCCGAAGGACTCGATAGTATGCATCTCGTCGATCGGTCCGAGCAGATAATCTACAGTACTCTCTCCCCCCCCATGTGGGAAGCATGTAAGACCTCCTGAATATGGCCATCGTGCCATCCCGTTATAAATAATGAGATGATGTCTACTACCAAGCTCAAGTAAATGCCCTCCATACCCTGTGGCATCTGGCCTAGTATCTGCTGACTCCCTACTGATCCCCAACTCTTCAGGGTCTAATGCTCTCATGATCTCTGGCTGCTCCATATCAAAACTCTCACACTGTCGGCTCTGTGTGCACCCGTTGAAGTCCCCCATAAGGAAGACCTCACCCAAACTAGAATACAGAATAATGTCCTCTGAGAGCTGTGAATAAGGGGAGGGGGAATCTCTGGCCTGAATATCACCCTACGTAGTAGCATATCTGGACCCTCATGGTGAAAAGTAGCATACTGCCATATAGATCCATCTCTCATCTGATATCTGCACTCTGATCCATATGTAACTAGCCTCCTCATCTCGTCTCACTAACTAGATATGTCTCTGTATCCCCTGACGGAATAGAACTGCCACCCCTCCTGAGCCCCTAGATGTGCTCTGCCTAGTAGTAGCCCGGTATGCAGATACCCACTCAAATCCTGTAATGCATGGGAGCCCTCTCTCTGGGCTCTCATGTGTCTCTGTGAGGCATATAACATCATGGTCGGGTAAAATCTCCTCAAGTCTATCAGGTCGTGACCATAGGGAGCCGTTGCAGTTCCAAACTGCCACACGTATCGGGGTCTCCTGTACAGTCCTCTGCCTCGTCTCATAGGCCACGCCCCCCTATTTGGTGGGGCGTCCATCTATAAAAATCCGGCCATCTCAATAGAAGGCCTTACGGCCTTCTCTACGTGCTTGGAGTATCTGTGGCATGCATGCTCATCTGTGTGCAATCTGCATCTGAGTCAGGTCCTCATCCATGAAGATGGGAGCCCCAGTCATCCCTCGGAGCAAAATCCGCTTCCGAAAGAAAGCGGCTCTATCCTCCGGTGTGCTCATATGTAATATCAGAGCTCTGACCCTGGTAGTATCTCGTCCTGTACGCCATGCTTGAGTAAAGGGCATGCTCATGTACCCTAGTCGGGTGCATAGCCCGCGTGCATCCTCCTCCGGAGAGGCCCCTTCGGGGAGCCCGGTAATACGCACGTTCAATCTACGTGCATTTTTGAGCCTCTCCTCCTCTAAGGTCTCCTGAACCCGGACTACCTCCTCCTTTTTATTTTCTTCCTGGACCTCCTTCTTAATGTTCTTCTTCACTACCTCAATCCACCCCTCCTTATTCCCTTCTAATTCTTCCTTCATGTTTGCTTTGATTTTTTCCTCCCATCCCTCTCTCGAAGCCTCAACTTCGGTTTTAATGCATACCTGGAGGTCCTCTCAGCATTCCTTCGTGATAGCCTCTCAGAGGTCCGCTTTGAAATCCGCGTCCTCTCTTGCCTCCCATAGATGTGACACTTCCGTTTGTAGCTTGTCCAGGTCGGTTTTGAGATCCCTCTTCTCTTCCGTGAGTGTCTTCACCATCTTCTCTAGTCGCCGGATCCTCTCATGGAGCCGGCGGGTTTCTTGGTTCAAGGCATTATCTGTATCCTTCTTGAAATCTTTCTTCGCCTCCTTGATAGCTTGGCTGATTAGAAGCTCCACGTTATGGAGCTCGAGCGGCATGTCGCCTCACAGGGAAAAAGCCCCCTCGATAGACCTGTTGAATGTCAGAGAGACCACCTTCAATGAAGAAAGTTTCCCACTTTTCACCTCCTCCTGAAACTGCACATCCACAAATGCTGTCCCAGCTTGCACATTCCAGGAGGCTTCCTTCTGCAATGCCTCTAAGCTTGACAATGTGTAACCCTTTGGAAGAATAGAAAGAATAGAAAAATCCTGCACACTACGAATCTGAATGTATGTGACCCCAGGCTAGGCAGGCTATTTTAGAGAGAGAGAGAGAGAGAGAGAGAGAGGAGAGAAGGAGAGAAAGATAGGAGGAGGAGTAAGAGAAGGAAGGGAAGAGTAAGGAAGGAGGATAGAAGAAGAAAAAAATGAGTAGAAGGAGAAGGAAGAGGATAGAAGAAGAAAGAGAAGAGTAGAAGGAGGAGGAAGGAAGGGGATAGAAGAAAAAGAGATAGGGAAGGAAGGAAGGAAGGAAGGAAGGGAAGAAGAGAAGAAGTAGAGAGCAGAGTAGTAAAGAGAGGGAAGATGAGAATTGCAAAGGAAAGAGGGTCAAGATTATCATTCCAAGAATCACTTCCTTTGATAGAACTCTGCTCACCTCAACTATAGCATCTAAGAATATCTCCTTCATCTCTATAAGGACTCTATCTTGAATTAAGATTCCCAATCACACCCTTCAAGACCTGACGAAGTTTGAAAGGCTAGTATACAAGGATTCCCTATCTATGTCTTGATGGCTTTGAAGAGACAATACTCTTGAGTGGGGAGCACGAGAGTTGCAAATGGAATCATGAGCGTGGACAACACACCATCTCTTATAACACAATCCCAGGTTCCTTTCATAAGCATATTGAATGTTCTTCTAAATTTTAAATAAAATTTTTATAATTAGAAAATTAGGCAAGTTAAAATTTTGGCGAGAAAATTTTGTTGGAATGGAGTAGAAAATATTTATTTTGAAAGGAAGGATGATCACATGGTATCACAATACATTGAATAGACTCATAATTTTTAGTACATGTAAACAAATTGCATCAAATAGATTGATATTAAATTCAAAAAGGGTTAAATCTACAACAAATTATTCAACAATAAATAGAGACCATGTAATTTCATCAAAAATAAATTTTTGGCATGTGAACCATGTAATCATAGACAATAGAAATTAAGGTAGTTAAACATAGTTTATCAAAGTGGTCTTTAATTTAAACTAATCAAATGAAAGTGAATTTTTAGTAGAGTAAATGATGATCATTATTAGCTAAGTTTAAATTATTAAATTACATTCTTAGCCATTGGCTAAGATGAAATTATTAAATTGTGTTCTTAACCATTAGAAACCCAATAATTCGAATAAATAAAAAGACTATAGTGTGAAGCTTAGCTAAAGAAGCAAAACATAAAGACCTAAGTGATTCTCTTTTAGAAAAATTAGAAGCTTAAACTTTCCTAGGAAAATATTTGCCTTATTAGCTTACGTAGCTTCTAAATAAGCTCATTTGAAAGGAGTCCAAGGTCATCAACTATCTTTTGCACCTTAAGACAACCATAGTCACACCCTAATACATAAAAGTCTAGTAAGACAACCAAGGTTCATACTAAGGAAAATCAACCAGCCTTCAACAAAGGGTTAGATAAATTGATATTGCTCAAGGAGGGGTCCAATGGAAAGAACAATTTGAGGGTTTAGGGGAACCCAAGAAAATCAAAGGGGACAAACCAAGTTAGAAAGAATTATTACTAGGTTAAATCCTACTCTGATTGCCTCCCCTCCCTGTTTGGTGCGCAGATCGGATGCTATACGCTCGCGTAGTGAATGCTGGAAGGTCCCCAAGAACAATAGAACTCTACTTTTTGCACAAAATTCAAGGTAAAAAGCATGCACGACATAAACAAGAGACCAATTGGGTGCAATCTCCCCCCATGCCTTGTGTGAGCACTCCACAAAGCATGTATTTTATGTATTAATCATCTTCAAGCTCAAATAATAGCCCAAATTACAAAATAGCAAGCTTTTAGCTTTTGAGTTTGCTTTAACACAAAATAGGAATAAAGCTAGTGGGCGGTGCCCAAAGAGTCTAGCATGCCCAATACAATGTCCAAGTAGAAATAACATAATCGTGCGCCCATGCGCATACAAAATAATAATAAATATCCAATGCCTCAATAAATAGGCGCGACAAAATATAGGCGTGGCGCCCATCAAAATATAAATGATAAATCGAATACTCGCTATCCTCCAATGCTTTCCTCCGCCACTACTGCTATCTCTACACATCAACTGAAGCATTCACAATCGTTAGTAAAATAATACAATTAAACCAACAAAAGTGAATGCCTAGCAGTCTTCAACTACATAATTAAATCAACTGGTTAGAAATCAATCCTAACCTTAATTTATTACGAGTGTGCACTCTAAACTCATAAACGTTTATTAATTTAATATGCATTTTGCGGAATCACCCATGTACACACTAAATTAATGAAATGCCCGAAAAGGACAGGCGTCCCCATCAACTTCTCGCACAAAGAATCCACTTTGTGTATGAGTCCCGGTCATCAAAGTTTACAGAATCCACCGTAAAACCTCACGGAATCCACCATGGCATATGCCTACTGGCATCACTGTTTATATAGAAGTATTGTTTGAAAATAATTTATTGTGACTGCAATGATGCATGCAAGTTTTCTTAATGCATTTAGGAGATTTAACTATATTAGGTAAAACCCTAATGCATCAAAGGGAACCCAAGAAAATCAAAGGGGACCACCTCTAAGAGTTCGGATCGACCCTAATGGGGCGAGAGGTTGCTCCATAGGGAACTCTTGGGTAGGAGGAACTAAGGATGCCAAGGGGGGCTCTAGCTAGTAAATTCCTTAGTCTCCTAGGAATTTCCTAAACCCTTGCATGACTTAGGATGGACATATTGAGGACCATGTTCCTAGTCATTCTTCCATATGGACAGAAGGTGGACACTTATATAAGACTCTTTAATTTTTCTTTAAAAATTTGTATTCCAAAGGATTATTTTTCCTTGTTTGTTTGTTATGACTTAAGTTACATGTATGAACATTGTGACTTTAAAAGCTACTTAAAAAATCTTATTTTATTTATACAACATAAATGTGTTAGGTAATTAGTTAACTAATGCTATCCAACTGAGGAAAGCAAGAGGGCAATATTTCCAACAAATCCACCCTAAGGCAAGGTAGACTTGGTAATTTGAGAGCTTCTCCACAATTCAATGGATTATAGTATAGGTAACATTAACCGTGTAGAATTAGTTAACACTCTAACTCTGTGTCATTTTAGGGGAACAAAGTGAGACTTTGCCATATGGAAAGACGGGTTGACATGCCCCTACTTCCCCTTATTTTTCACTCTCCTTGAACCAGGTGTGAAATGAGTCATTGAGCGATTTGACATAAGCAGATGCTTGAAGACCGCAATGCTAGTTAAGCTTATAGGTGACCTTAGTTTTAGAATCCTATAATTCAAATCAATTCTTGTGGGAGCAATCAAGACCTTCCATTGGGAAGTGAAATCAAGAGAGTCTAGGTAAGAAACCTTGTGTTATTTGAAAGAGTACCAAGCAGCATTACCTTTGAAAACGTCTTGATGGACCATTAAATCGTGCCATTGAGGATGTCTAAGTCGAGCACATCACACATGATATTAGAGTGAAAACTAAATTAATGCATAGAGAAATTTGTTTGGAATCTTATTCAAGGAAAATTTCGATGCAAATATGATTCATCCTCTAACAATCTATGGAATCACTATTAGAATAATGAGGCAAAAATTCTTTGTGTTCCAAGCAATGTTTATCTCCACAATGCATTCCCTTAATTTTGATTGGCAATATCATCTCATGATGATCTTGAAGTGAATGTATAACACCTTATTGCTATATAAGGAGCATCGGTGGATGTGAAGCAGAGTCTACTATTTTATCAATGCCAATTAACTTGCATATCTTTAAAATAACCTCAAAAGAATCAAGTGGATAGAAGATCTCAAGCTGGTCAAGCTATTCATCTTTGATGAGTCATTCATAAATCCCATCCTCAAGATAGATGAAGAGTGGATTTTCCAAAACCATTGTCTTTATGACCAAGTGCTCTACATTCTCCCAACTAAGCACATTGTCATTTTAGGGCGCTTGCATCACAATAATTATTGTAAAGATGGTTTTTCAACTCTTCTCCAAAAATACAAAATCCTAAATATATTTGATGAGCCTCCAACCTACAAAAATATTAATGTATCTGAATTTCACAATTAGAAAATTTTTAATAAAAATATTCCTAGCTTGATCTCAATAATCTGTACTTGATGTAATAAAGAAATATGACTAACACTATTGCAGTCATTAATAATAAAAGGGTCTCAAGTTATTTTCAAGATCATGTACTTTTGTATTAGACTTATGATTGAAAACCTTAAGAGAGAGATAAAGTGACAGCATACAAAATGTACATCTAATCTTGAAAATATTAACAATCTTAGGGTATAACACTTTCCATGCCTATGCTTGCCCCAATTGAAGCATAAGAGAAGAAAATCCTTCTCAAGAAAATCAAGTTGCCTGAATTTGATGGCAAAGGAAAGGACATTGAATCCAAAGAAAAAAATTGGATTGAATCCATGGAGGATTACTTTGGTGCTATAGGAACTACTCCTCCTAATCGAGCAATGATAGCTAAGCTAAAATTGACAGGTGAAGCCTACCTTGGTGGAAGCACTAGTGCAAGGAACAAGGGTTTTGAAAGAAACCATCACTTGGAAAAAGTTGAATGAAGTTGTATGTGGGAAATACCTCCCACCAACACATCGTACCTTAAGCATTTTGGGTTGACCTTGGAAGCCTAATATTCTAGATTTGTATCCCTTTTGAAGTATGCTCCACCTATGGGTATCACTCAGTGGGTATCAAAGTTTTGCCACAAACTAAACCCTCCATTGGATACTTTTGAAGTAATGCACCCATCTAACTTACAATATGCATTAATTCGAGCAAGTGCCACTCTCCAAGAGCTTCAAACAACATCCAAGAATGGAAAATTTTGGGGATAGGGTTCTCCATATAAAGGACCATTTGGATATATTAAAAGAATCTAAGGACAACACCAGACTTGTCAAAGGAAGAAGACCAAGACAAGTGCAACTGGAAATACCTGACTTAAGCCAAGACTTTGAAGTTGTTCACACTGATCCAAGCTCTCTTACATTGGATTGTGTACTCCTGCAAGAAGGTCATCCAATAGCCTATTCTTCTAGGAAGTTGAAGACTCATGAGAAAAATTATGCTACCCATGATCTAGAACTACTTAGTGTGATTCATGCTCTCAAACTATGGAGACACTATTTCCTTGGCAACAAGTTTACTTTAGTCACTGACCATAAGAGTCTCAAATGGATCTTTACTTTAGTCACCGACCATATGACTTTGGGATCAATTACAAATTGGGAAAGGAGAATGTCATTGTGGATGCCCTAAGCCACAAAGCATTTCTCAATACCCTTATTTCAAAGGAACCCTCTAAGGCAAGATCTCTAGAAACAATGGTATCAATGCCTAGTAATCCGATCATAGAAACAAACAAAGAATAAGAAAATAAGGATCCAAAGTATCAATAGATGATAAAAGGGGTCATATCAAAGGAGATAAACCCTAAGCTCAAGCTCAAGCATCTAAACTTCTCTACAAATGGAGAACTTCTCTACTTCAAGACAAGACTGTGCATCCCAAGGGGTCAAGATCTCAAGAAGAAGATACTTTGGGAAGCCCATGATTTCCCTTTCTTAGGGCACCAAGGCTATGCAAAGACTATCAATGTTGTAAGAAGAAGCTTTCATTGGAAAATCCTCAAAAGAGATGTGCTTAAATATGTCATTGAATACCTAAGCTACCAATGGGTAAAGGTTGAGCGCATTAAGATGCTAAGAAAGCTCCAACCACTTGACATTCCATAAACAAATTGGGAACTTATCAACATGGACTTTTTTGTTGCATTACCCCTTTTTCAAGGAGGATATAATTCAATCCTAGTGATCATGCATATGCTGACCAAGGTTGCTCACCTCATGCTAGAGTCAAGTCCAACTACAAGGCTTTAGATATCGCAAGACTCTTTGTAGGAAATCTTTAGGCTACATGGATTGCCTAAAAGGATTGTCATCGATCATGATTCTCTTTTCACTTCTCACTTTTGGAAGATCTCATTTGATTCCATTTGTACCCATCACAACCTATCATGCCTAAACCAATGGGCAAACTGAACAGTTTTGTCTAGTCATTGAAGACATACTTAGAGCTTACTACTATAGGGAACCTAAATGATGGATATAATAACTACCTTTTGTTAAATTTTCCTACAATGTGTCCTATCATCAAAGCATTCAAATGAACCCATTCTAAGCTTTGTATGGGCAAGAATACCTAACTCCAATAAACTTTTTTGATCCTACCCTAAGGATAGAAGCTTCCAAGAAGATGTTGGAAGAGATAGATAAACAAGTTAAGGCTTTCAAACAAGATATCTAGATTGTGAAGGATTAAAAAAAGCATATTCTAATCTAGAAAGACAATAATGGATCTTCAAGGAAGGAGATATGGTTTTTGTTCATGTCCATCTTAAAAATAGTTCCTTGTCCTTATTGGGGCCATTCAAGAAGCTAAGCTCAATATATTGTAGGCTATACTAGATTCTCAAGTGTTTGGGCCTCAATGCTTACAAGTTACACCTCCCTAAATACTTGAAAGTTCACAATGTATTTCTTGTTAGCCTATTGAAAGCTTATGTAGCCAAGCTTGATCATGTTCTTGATGACCAACAAGTTGTAATGCCAAGCCAAGGAGTCCTTGAACTTCAACCTGATAGAATACTTGATGTAATAGAATGCACTATCAAAATTAGGACTATCTGGAGAGGAGAATAGGAAAAGATGACCTAGGCTAAAATGGATGGTCATGTAAAAAAAGAGATGGGTGCCCAAGGAGGAGTAGGGCATGTATAAAAAAGTAAAAAATAAATGAAAAAGATTATTCTTGTATGTGGCCAAAACTAGCTCTCTTCTTCTTCTTCTTCTTCTTGCTCTTGCTCTTGCTCTTATTCTTGCTCTTGCTTTGTACTTGTGCTTGAGAGAGGAAGTGTGAGGGAGTGAGGGAGTGAATGTGTAAGGGTGAGGAACCATGGTGGAGAAGCTCTCCATCTTCTCCTCTCTTCTTCTTCTCTTCTTTTCTCTTCTCTTGTCTCGTGCACGGCAATGGAGCTTGGAGCTTGGAGCTTGAGGATCAAGCTTGCTTGAGCTTGTGCCTTGGATCATAGAGCTACCAGAGATCTTGTGGGAGGAGGAAACTTGATCAAGCATGAAGGTAATCTTGTAGGTGTGAGAGCATGCACAGCTATGAGAGAGGTAGTCATTGCACTTGGCTTGAATCACTTGAAACGATAAGCAGTCCGTGGATCTTGGTAGTTGAGCAAGAGGCTCCCACATTTTGGTTCCATTGCTGAGACTAATGGATTCAAGCTTGGAGTGCTTGTGCACTCCGAATTGAGCATTGGAGTAAGGCTTGTCCTGAACTAGTGCTTGAGATAGGTAGGAAGCAAGTCAAAAGGCATTCAATCTCTTTCACAAGTTTTATAGTTTTTGAGGTTTAGGTGATTGGATTGGATTGGAATATATGTTTGTTTGTGATTTGGATGCATTTAGGTAAGGAAAAAATCAGAAAATACAGAGAAGCAAATAGTAGAGTTACTATTGTCAATAGGGAAGAACATGGAGAAAAAGGGACTTCATTGCATTAAGATAGAAAAGAGAGAAGAAGGGGAGTGGAAGACCGAATAACAAGGGGTTTAAAGGAAAGGAGAGTAAAGGAGAACTCATTTTTGCATTCAAAGTTGGGAGAGATAGAGAGCTACACAGGTTTATTGCAGGGCAACAATCAGGTAATGAGATCTTTGATTCGTGCGACCGGATGCATTCGAGGGCTATATGTGAGTTGGTTTGATTGCTAACTCCTTACTGGTTGATCCTAGAGCTTGCTAGGGACTAGAATGATGCATCAAGAGAACTGAGATTGATTTTCAATAGGTCTGTGTCCTTTTTTGCTGCGATGTCAAACTGTTTGATTCCCAGAATTGGATTGTCCAACTACCCCAATGTCCTCTGATTTTCAAAATCGGATGCAATCAGATCGTCCAATCGGACAAACCCTACCAAGTAGTCTAGAATCGAACAAAGAGCCTGCAAGCTTAGAAGCTGAGACAAGACATAGAAATGTGCAAGGTCCAACACATCTTAGCTCTCACTAATAGAACTATGACATGACCAAATGCTAAGAGGGAGAGAGTATTAGAGGCTGATCTTACGTTGAGTGAGCTTCTCACGAAGCGACTCTTAGACAATGTAGTTGCAGAGTAGAGCAAGCAGAGTAGCCCTAGACTACGTTGCTAATAGGATTTGGAATCATGCCAAACTGCTGAGTCTCTTTAAGAGAATCCGAGTGGAAAAAAGACCTAACAAAGGATAAATCTCCAGTGTATTTATAAACGGAATCCAAAGTGAAGAGCTCTATAAGACCTTGGTGAGCAATCTGAACCTGCAAAGGGACATGCTAGCTAGGGTCTTTGAAGAAGCCATATGCATGGAAATGACCCACTCAAGGAGAGAAGCTCTAAAGCCATGACCCAAGATGGCACTACCACTAGATCCTCAAAGAGAGCTATCACCATTAGCAAGAGATCTAGCCAAAACTGTTGAGAGTGGAAAAAGACTGAATTTTTGACTGATTTTTGTTGTTTTTGAAGTCTGAATAGTTGATTTTGATGGATTTTGAGTGATGATTAGTTGTTTTGGAAGTGTTTGAGAGTTTTTTGGATGATATTGATTATGTTTTGGAATCTCATGATGATTTTTAGTAGAAATATGAAGCTTTGTGATGTTCTAGTAGGTTCTGTTGAGGTTCTGATT